>NC_141109.1:2517500-2775000 GCF_041138505.1 Cibotium barometz
CTCAAGAGAAGGGACATCCATTGTCAAGACACTGTGCAGACTTGGAAGTTGGCGCATAGCTAAAGGGCATCGAGCCTAACACAGGTGGCCCATAATATAAGGATCTGATGGCAGGTCAAATTCATGTGGGTCATCCATTTTTAAGTCATTTTAAGTATTCCCTAAAAGGTCACCAAACATGTCCATATTGTGCCCAATAAATATCCCAACCGTTGGTGCATGTGTCCATATTGTGCCCAATAAATGTCCCAACCATTGGTGCATGTCTTGGGCATCTCTGAGAGCCTATAGGGCTATCAAATTTGCTCCAATCTATCTAAACTCACCCTCGGATCTTGCCTAAAAGGCAATTGTAAGTGGGAAATGTCCAAATCACACTAAATTAAGGTGTGCACATGACACAAGTGCAAGAACTTATTTGCCAATTTTCAGAAGGTCTTTTGAGACAATTAACCACCCCATATACCACTATCTCATGCTGAAGATCATAATAGTTTCCCTTTCACCTCAACAAGTCTATGGGCGCAAAGCCAAATCATTAACTCAAGGGGTTGCTATAGTTAGGATTCCTCCGATCAAGCGTGTCACTATTTAAAGCCCCAATCCTCTTTGTTAACAAAAAACACCTCTCATCGTGCCTTTCCATCGATTACTACACTTAAAATAAGCTAACAATCAAGAGACAGTTTCCCAAGTCCACAATAAATATATCTTACTGCAATTGACACGTGTTGAAATTTTCTCCAAGATAGATCTTAAGAGTGGGTATCACCAAGTTCAGATTTTTTACAGCAATATCACTAATACAACCTTCCGAACAAAACAAAACCATTATGAGTTTGTGGTCGTAACTTTTGGTCTAACCAATGCATTTTCAAACCATTGACTAGCAATTGTGTTTTCATATTTCTTGATGACATAAGGGTATTTTCTGCTACAGAGGAGCAACAAAGAGAAGATGTCGAAAACATTTTATAACTCTTGAAAGTGAGCTGTATATCAATGAGAGTTTTTCCTGACCGAGGTCCATTACCTTGGGTATATCATAAGCCCATGGTGGAGTCCAAAAAGGTCCAAAAACCTGGAAGTGCTTAATTGGGACATCCCAATCACGTCTATTGACCGGTCCTTCAATATTTCAACAGCTTTTGCTAAAAAGAGTGAAGACTTGTAGGCAACAAATCCACATATGACCGACCCATCTGCAACAACCTTCACTACCCTCAAACAGGCCCTTAGGAGGCACGTTGTTTGAAGTTAGCCTCCTGCGACGATCCATTTGTAGCCATGTAGTCATTATACATGCAAGTAAGTGCACTTCTATACGGGTCTACGTAGCACATACACCCGTTTTCTTTGGTAGAAGTTCCTTTTTCATGTCTCAAACATCCAGCTATTATCAATCGTATGTATTCCTTCTTAGTCTCATAAACCCATTGGATATTTCGTAGACGTTTAAGACAATCTCTCTCTCTCTCTCTCTCTCTCTCTCTCTCTCTCTCTCAGAGACACAAGAGCTGGACTCACCTTGAAGAAGAAGCATGGCTCCAGCAAATAGATAGCGATACACTTCTCGATCTCCATTTTTCAGAAGTGAAATCAGAGATCCTACAGTCTCAAAAAGCACTCCGAAGCGACCACTGAAAGGTCAACTACACATCAAAATAGATTCCACATGACTGTAACAATGAATTCTCAAATCCAAATTATATATCCTAATACGAATTGGCAGAACTGCACCTGACTGCAGGTTCGGCGAAAAAAGGGAAGACTTGACCGAGGATTGGCAGGACAGCGAACGCCTTGCCGCGGTAGAACACTCCAGGGTAGTTCTTGACGGTATGGCAGAGGAGCTTAAGAATGGCCGTAAACTCCCTCTCTTTGACTGGATGGGCATAAGCAAACGAGACCTCATTTTGATGAGAAATTTCACAGAGATGGAAGGGGAGAGGCCTTCTGTTTACCTTTAGATGGCACGAAGTAGCTGTGGAGGAGGTTGGGGAGGACGGAGCGGAATCTGGCCTCCACGGGGTCCTCTTCGTCCAGCTGCGTACTGCCGGAGGAGTCGCCTTTGCTCGCGATTCGCTCCCCCAGGTCCTGCAGCAGCCCGAACAAATCCGCCATAGCTACTCACCTGCCCCTGCCGTTCCCGCTCATAAATCACAACTCGCGCCAACAGTGTCGCAATTTCAAAGGGCGGCAGTATATTGGCTGTTCACACCGCCGTCTACGCAACAAAAATGTGTGTAAAGAAGCAGTTATGTCTCACAAATCGTTACATGATAAATTTCTTTAAAAAAATTATTAGGGCATATCATATGAAGAAATAGAGACACGTTACAAGTTTAAATTAACATAAACTAGTTGCCTGTGCTTTGCACTTCTTTTCAGGCTTCCAAAATCAAATTCTCCTCAAACCTCCTCCTCCCCTTCCCGAACCTTCAAATTCTTGCCACGTGGCAACTTTGTGCAACTTTTCCTTAAGATAATATAGAGAAGAGAACAGATGTCGAGATAAATAGTATAGACAAATAGCAATATCATAGCCCTCTCTTGAATACATAAACCAGCCTCTTTTGATTGAATTTGAATATGGATACAAAGACATCAAGTATTCATATGTGACAATATTGAAATGTTAATCCAAATGTACAAGGTCAAAGGAAGTCGAACATCACCCAAGGATAGCACCTCACTTGCACCAACAAAAAACTATGGTTAGAACCTAGATAAACAATTGGGTATGAAGGATTCACAAGTGCTCACAAGTGTTGTCTGAATGTTACCCCAATCGAGGTATATTGTTCATGTCACTTGCACCAATAGAAAGCTATGGTTAGAACCTAGCTAAACAATTGGGTATGCAGGATTCTCACAAGTGTTGTTCGAATGTTATCCCGATCAAGGTATATTGTTCACCTTGCCGAAGCATGTGTCATTGGGCCTTGCCTTAGAGCTGCAATTACAACTTCTCGACATGGGTGCACTAGCTTGTTCGTCGGATTCTCACTTCATTGTCACATCGGAATGCTCCTTTGCCTAATGGGGTGAAGGTATGCATGCATTGAAGCTCTTTGGAGGTACCTAGCTTAACTCCTTTTAAATCTTTGTAAGATCATACAAAGACATTTGAATGTTTAGTTAAAATCTTTTGCAAATCCTCTAGATGAGATCCTTCTAGCTGAGAACCTTAACTTAGAACCTATTAAAACAAAGATTTCCCTTCAAAGATTTCTAATTTGGACAACTCTGTCCTTGAATCACGTACGTAGGTGGACTAACGTCTTTCACCAAACACTCTTGGAATCTCTTGGGAAACCTCTAAAGTCACCAATCTATGGCCATGGAAGTATTTAACCATGCGGTAAAGATCTATCTACTACTAGAGAAAGCGAAGAGTGCTTGGGCAAGCTAAGACCTGCCACTCTTTGCTTGCCCACCATTAGTTCTTAGGCACCTCCTCAAGGATGAGGCCGATGAACTAAAAGGACCGACATGTGGCGACTAGTGGGGTCGAGGACCTTGGTGTAATAGAGGTCATTAAAGTTTTTCATTCGGAGCCACATCTCCATGGTGGTGAGGGATGTGGGGCTATCAATGTAGGGGAATTTATAGTTTCCTTCCATGCATAGGAACTTGCACCAAGACCACCTTCTTTTGATTGGTATGTACTTGGGTATGTACTTGGGGTCAATGTGGACTTCTCTAGGTGCATCTCCATGGTGGTGGTGCATCTCCATGGTGGTGAGGGATGTGGGGCTATCAATGTAGGGGAATTTATAGTTTCCTTCCATGCATAGGAACTTGCACCAAGACCACCTTCTTTTGATTAGAATGTACTTGGGTATGTACTTGGGGTCAATGTGGACTTCTCTAGGTGCAGCCACATGTATTCCCGCCACATTTGGTGATCTCACTAATAGTAGGCAGTTGTGGTGGACTCCTATGTGACGTGCTGGTGGGTAGTCCATGGGATCAACAAAGTGTCACCTCCTCTAGTGTGTCGTGGATGGGAAAATAAGTGATCCATGTGTTGGTTTTTTTGGACGGGTTTTAGAGGGTGTATGTGTGTGGTTATGGAAATTGCCTTAGAACGTGATATCCTGCTGGCGAGTATGTGAGATGTTGCTAATGGACATGCAAGCTTCCCATTGTCTTCATTGGCTTCTTCCTTTGTAGTTGGTGATGCGACCTCATTGAGATCCGGCCCCTCATGGAATGATTTGAGGATGGGGGGCTCATGGGTGTAGTTAATGAGGTGGTTGAGTTGGGGGAGAAACTCGAGGCTTGGGGTAGGGTTGAGTTGGGGGAGAAACTTGAGGCTTGGGGTAGGGGCTCCCATGAAGGATGGTGCATATAGATTGTCAGGAGTGTTATGAGTGAGGATAGAGTTGGGCCAGATGGAGCAATGGGTGGGTTTAGCTCTTGGGATTTTCTTTGTCACCCAAATTATTTGAAGAGGGGGCTTTGGGTGGCTTGTGGGGCTTCTTCTCTAGAAGACTGGTTTTTGTTTGAGAATGTGTCAAGGCCATCCTCTTCATTGTCAGGCTTATGGCTTTGAAAAAAGGCAAAGGCCTCCTGTGCATCTCGTCATCTTGCAAGTAAGCCACGTGGATGGTATGAATTATGGCTTCGCCAGTGGTGGGCGAGGGCTTGTTTGAGGTAAATGACTATGAAATATTGTGAGAGGGGGTTGTGGGCATGCTATAAAGCTGGCAAAAAATAGACTTCATTGCTCGGCAAACAAGGGTCTTTCATGGCTATATATCATGGCCTAATGAAGTGATTTTGCATGGATGGGGAAGTTAAGTGCCATGAGGTCAAGGAAATTATATTTCTTGGCAAAGAGTGTAGAATTCACCAATAGGTGGCACCAAGGATGGGGTAGTTAATGTTGGAATTAGGGTTGCAGGAAAGCACACAAAGCTTGGAGAAGAAGAAGAAGCAAGAATGCACACAACACAAAGTGTATTAGATTGTGTCAATGTACAAAAGATAAGTTAGCCCTAGAATGATGGGCGTATATACAAGCCGGGGGAAAAAACCTCCTAAAGAGAGGAAAAGTGCCCCGACGGTCCTAAGTGTGTTCACACACATCACTGCCTATGTATATGGCAACAATTAGGGTTGCAGGAAAGCACACAAAGCTTGGAGAAGAAGAAGCAAGAATGCACACAACACAAAGTGTATTAGATTGTGTTAATGTACAAAAGATAAGTTAGCCCTAGAATGATGGGCGTATATACAAGCCGGGGAAAAAAACCTCCTAAAGAGGAAAAAAGTGCCCCGGCGGTCCTAAGTGTGTTCACACACATCACTGCCTATGTATATGGCAACAAATCCCCCCTGGGAGTGATGGTGTGAACGAGAGCTGGCACTCATGTATAGGGGAGTGCCATGCCCGAAGTAGATCAATCCACAAAGGGGAGCAAGCCCAAAGCTTTGCGGAAAGCTTCAAACTTCTCACGAGAAAGCGCCTTTGTGAAAAGATCAACGAGGTTGTCCTGTGTTGGCACATAGGCCAAGCTGATCTCTCCTGCTGAGAGTCTCTCCCTGACATAGTGATAATGCACCTCAATGTGCTTTGTGCGAGCATGAAAAACTGGGTTTCTCGCAACTGCCAATGCACTCTGACTGTCAGTGTAGATAGAGGTGGTAGACTCCTGTCCAACACCCAAATCAGCCATAAGCCGTCTGAGCCACACACACTTAACCGTAGCTGTGAAAGCTGCCCTGTACTCAGCTTCACAACTAGAAGTGGCCACAGTAGGTTGCTTCTTGCTCAACCAAGATATGCATGAGCTACCGACGAGCATGAAACAAAAACCACTTGTGGACACTCTTGTGTCATAGCAACCAGCCCAATCTGAGTCCGAAAAGGCATGTAAATCTGGTGGCAACGATCCCCCCTTGGGATAAAACAATCCAAGATGTATGGTGCCACTCAAGTAGCGAAAGATACGTTTAACTGCCTTCCAATGCTGAGACCCTGGGCTATGCATGAACCTGCTCACCTGTGAGACTGCAAACTGAATGTCCGACCTCGTAATGCATACATAGATGAGGCAACCAACAGCTGTCTAATAGAGTGTGACATCAAAGTGATCTCCAGCATCATGAAGACTCAACTTCCCACCTGTAAAACAGAGGCAACAATGTATCAAATACATCCCATGAGCTCACACCTGTCTCTTTGGTACATGATAACAAAGGCTGCGCAGCATCTTCCACAAAAACAACATCTCGACTAATCAAGATACGCTTTAACTGCGGATGATATAATCTGTAACCCTTGCTCTCAGCACTGTAACCAACAAAAATGCATTTGACAGCCTTATCATCCAATTTTCTACGTTGTTGCACAGGCACTAAAGCATAGGCCAAGCAACCAAAGACACGCAAGTGACCAATAGAAGGCTTCCTGCCATGCCAAGCTTCGTATGGAGTAATAGACTGCAAGGCCTTAGTGGGACACCTGTTGAGTACATATGCAGTACATATGACAGCCTCAAGCCAAAACGCATGTGGCAAAGCTTGGCTCTTGACCATACATCGTGCCATCTCCATAAGTGACCTGTTTTTCCTCTCAGCAACACCATTTTGCTGAGGGGTATATGGCACTGTACATTGGTGTTTTATCCCATGGCTAGCCAGAAATGCATCAAACTCTTTAGACATGTACTCCCCCCCTCGATCAGAACGGAGGGTGCCCACATTACAATTGGATACATTTTCAACCATAAGCAAAAACTGTTTGAAGCACAAAAACACTTCGGACTTTGCCTTTAGTGGATATACCCATGCATGCCTTGAGTAATCATCAATGAAAGTCACGAAGTACAAGTGTTTACCAAATGACGGAGTTTGCATAGGCCCACATACATCACTATATACAAGTTGCAATTTGCAAGTGGCCCGCACAGAACCATCCTTTGGAAACGCAGAACGCTGCATTTTGCCCAAAATACAGCCTTCACAAACATGTTTCAATGGTGCCTCAAGAGGGGGCAATGAAGCAACCATATCAAATTTCTGCAAACGCAGCAAACTAGCAAAGTTCAGATGACCAAAACGAGCATGCCATAGTTTTGCATCTGAAACTGCCTTTTCGTCAGAAACTGCATTTGCTGAATCTTCCACACACTTGTCATAAGAATTGAGCCTATACAGCCCACGAAACAAGGTGCCAGATACAATAATCATATCACCAGAAGTCAAATCATGAACAGTACATCTGTCATCCACAAATTTGACTACAAGTCCAAGTCTAGCAAGCGCAGAGACAGACAATAGATTCTTCTTTATCCCTGGCACATACAAAGCATCTGAAAGTGTGAAAGCGCTGCCATTTGCAACCGTAAGCATAATTTTACCAATGCCCACTGGGTAAGAAGCATTATTGGCACATGTGAGTATTCCCATTAGGGACAGCCTCAAGACAAGTGAGCATATCACGATGCGAGGTAATGTGCTTTGTAGCACTACTGTCAAAATACCATACATGAGAGTCAACAGAAACTGCCAAACATGCATCATGTACAGATGGGTCATACTGGCAATACACGCTAAACGCCCATTCTGTATCCTGCACAACATTTGCAGAATCTGCATTTGTAGAAGCATTCGCTATTGTGGCTGCATTTGACTCTTTCTTATTTGCCTCTTTAGCCTTTAGCTTAGGGTAATTCTTAATGACATGATCATTTGCCTTACAATAGTTGCACCTTGTCTTTTTCTTGCCTTTATCAAGAGCCTTCTCAGACTTATTGTTGTTACCTGTGGAAGGAGAAGAAGTTGCAGACCTACTAATAGGAGAAGAAACAGTAGAAGGGGCTGCCTTACCACTTCTTCTCTGCTGTTGGGCAGTAATAAATGCTTGATCAACTGCATGCTGCCTGGCCCTGTTTTGCCTGGACTGCGCTTCTTTTGTTGACTAAAGTATCATACTTGATAGAATCAGGTCTGTCCTCAGCAAGAAGTCTCCACGTGGAAGCAAAAGTCTGATATGTCTCAGGTAAAGCATCAAGAACAGTCTGCACAAGAGAATGATCAGGAATAATCTCACCTGCAGAAATCAACTGTTCTTTGAGATCTTTAATCTCAGCAAGAAAAACATTCATGTCATCATCTTCCTGCATAATCTTCAATTCTAGCTCTTTACGCAGGTAAGCGATTTTTTCCTCGTTACGACCTGCATACAAACCAGCTAGAATATCCCAAGCATGTTTTGCTGTTTTAATTGAACGAATATGTGGGGTGATGTTACGTTTGACAGAAAGTGCAATCAAGGCATGAGCCTGTGCATCTTTACCATCCCAATGAGCTTGTTCAGCAGTGGGTAAAACAGCAGCAACAGTAGAGCTGCTAGAACCTGCAACATCCTCAACAGATCCTACATCCACAGAACCTGGACGTACATCCATACCCTGCACAATGTTCCACACTCCTTTTGCAACCAAAACATGCTGCATCATGTATGCCCAAAGTGGGTAGTTGCTGTCTCCATCCAGTTTGTCTTCAGCAGACAACATGCGAAATACATCATTGCTGTTATCAACCATGGCCACTGACTGAAACTGATGCAAAAGCTACCTGTAATGAAGCAAAGACTGAACAGAAGACAACTTGTGCTATGTGGCACGGTCCACAATAGAACACGTATGCCTGTTTTGCAGAAAATTGCACTGTCGAAATTTCTGCTGAGAATGACGAAAACACCTGTGCAGAACTTGAAATGCAAAAATAGAGCCCGAAACGACCTCAGATGCAAATTCTAAGAACGTAGAGCCCTACGGGTCAATTTGCAAAGTATAGGGACCTACAAGCACTCGTGAAAACTCACCTCAATCGAAGAACGTGAGTCGGAGGGTGCTGGCGGCGTAGCCCTGGGAGCCGATGCCTGCTCTGATACCAATTGTTGGAATTAGGGTTACAGGAAAGCACACAAAGCTTGGAGAAGAAGAAGCAAGAATGCACACAACACAAAGTGTATTAGATTGTGTCAATGTACAAAAGATAAGTTAGCCCTAGAATGATGGGCGTATATACAAGCCGGGGGAAAAAACCTCCTAAAGAGGGAAAAAGTGTCCCGACGGTCCTAAGTGTGTTCACACACATCACTGCCTATGTATATGGCAACAGTTAAGTGCCATGAGGTCAAGGAAATGATATTTCCTGGCAAAGAGTGTAGAATTCACCAATAGGTGGCACCAAGTGGCAAGATTGCACATAAGTAGATGGGATTCAATGGATTATAAGAGTGTGGTTTCCAAGAATAAGATGGCTTGGTTGAAGAAGAAAAGGGTGGCAAGAGTGGGTTACTGCTATGATGTGTTGATGCAGGCTAAGATGGTGTGGAAGGGGGTGGTTAAAATGGGGTTCGATAAAAAGATATTGAGTTGAAGCAAGTAAGGGGCCATGGTTCGATTGATGGGGATAAGGTTATCCATGGGAGACGGCTCATGGTTGGCAAGGTGTGGAGGTTGGTGTGGAGTCGATGGCTCATGAGAGAAGCATGTCTAGCTTCCTTTGCTTGTGCCCTTCCAACAAGGTATCATCTGAGGTAAAGGGTTTCCATCTTATGAATTTCGGCAAGTGCCTAGGTGATGAGGGCTTCTTTGTGGTGGAGGAGGTCTTGGTAGGTTGCTTCCCCGAGTGGCTGCTTTTGCTCATTGCATGATTGTACTCCTCATGGAAGTCATTGAGTGCTTTAGTTGCCTCATCGGTTTTCCGCAAGTGCCTAGGTGATGAGGGCTTCTTTGTGGTGGAGGAGGTCTTGGTAGGTTGCTTCCCCGAGTGGCTGCTTTTGCTCATTGCATGATTGTACTCCTCATGGAAGTCATTGAGTGCTTTAGTTGCCTCATCGGTTTTCCGCAAGGGCAGCATCACACTCCTTTGCATATTGATTAGCAACACAGTTCGCTTGGGCTTCTTCGGCTTTAGCATGCTCTCTGGGCTTCATGTGCCTATGCTGTCACAATATTGGCAGTCTCTAGCACTTGGTATTGAAGTCGAAGGGTATCCATGTCTTGCTTCACGAGTGGGCTAGCATTTCTTGGTTCTCTTCATGCATCTTGGCTCTTGAGCTCACGTTTGAAAATTTCAGCTACATGGCTGATAGCTCGACTACCCGCCGTGAATGTTGATTTTTGAAGTGCTTGGGGAAGCTGCAAAGCCATGGGTCAGTTCTGATGGAATGAGATGGTCCAAGAGAGATCAATCTCTAGGGCATCATGGAGGTGGGTATGGAATGGTCCCAAGGGGATGGCATGGAGCGAGGTTTTTTTTTAAAGTTCTTGGGGGAGTTGCAAATTCATAGGTTGGCAACTCATTCCGGTGGAATGAGATGGTTCGAGAGAGACCAATCTCTAGGACATCCTTAAGTATTTCACGGAGGTGGGTCCCAAGGGGATGGGCATGGAGTGAGCTTTTTTTGACAACCAATATCTCTCTATACCCTCTATTACCCTTGTCTTTTCTCTCTTCTCCCCTCCCTCCTCGCATCCCAGCCTAGCTCAAGTGAACCCAACCCTTTCCACGCCACTGTACCTTCTTCATTCCCCTCTCACTCCTCTCTCTCTCTCTCTCTCTCTCTCTCACTCCTCTCTCTCTCTCTCTCTCTCTCTCTCTCTCTCTCTCTCCCTATCGCTCTCCTCCTCCCATCTCTCTCTCTCTCTCTCTCTCTCCCTCCCTCCTATTCTTATCTCCCTCTCTCTCTTTCCCCCTCCTATTCTCTTTGATCTCCATTTGCCTCTCTCTCTCTCTCTCTCTCTCTCTCTCTCTCTCTCTCTCTCAACGTTAGAGAGAGAAAGAGGGTAGCAAAAAAATAGAGAGGGGCTGGGTGGGGGAGAGAGAGTGTGGGTGAGTGGCATAAAATTAGAGAGAGAGAGAGAGAGAGAGAGAGAGAGAGAGAGAGATAGAGAGAGAGAGAGGAGAGAGAGAGAGAGAGAGAGAGAGAGAGAGAGAGAGAGAGAGAGAGAGAGAAATGAAATGAAATGTTATATTAACGTCTTCAAAAGGCCATAATGACCTATGAGACCAAAAAGTTACATCATGGTGGATCTGATACAATGTCTGGATAAAAAACCAGAAAATGAAAAATAAAGATGATACTACTGGCACCTAGAAAATGAAACTGGAACTGGAAGGTAAACAGAAACCCTTATAGGGTGTGAATTATAGGTGAGGGGGGGTACGCTATGAAGGTGAGTGGAGTACAGTGAGGGGATACAATATCATGTGGGATGGGGGGTACACTATGGAGGTGCCTCCATCTCATAATATGTGCCTCATCAGACGGCGGATCTCCTTAATATCCTATGTGGTCAGCACCCTAACTGGGTGTCCCGCATGTCTCGCAAAGAATAATCCGAATCCGTCGCTGCAACCTCCGTCTATGCTGGGATGCCCTCCTCCATAGTCGTGGGCGTCTGGACCACCCAAGCTCAATCGCACGATCAATCAGTGTACCGCTGGTGTGGGCGGTATCCATGTCCTGCCTACTGCTGTGGTCCATCTGGCGCAGTGATGGCTGGACTAAAGAAGTCTGTAATGTGCCTCTGCGTCTGGCTCTCTGTGCGCCTAACCAGGCTATCTCTATATCTCCACAGCTCAAGCAATAACAATCCCAAACACCTCTGGTCCTGGTACCTCATGATGACTATGGAAAGTGGTCCAAAACCCTCTCTGAATAAACAGTGGAAACGACTACGTATCTCATAGTATGCAGTACAATGGAATATATAATGCAGCTCTGTCTCTGGCTCCCCATGGCATACTTGACATATCCTGGCCTCAGCTGGTATACCTCTATATCAGCCAATCTCAATCTCAAGCTGGTATACCTCTATATTGGCCAATCTCAATCTCAAGCTGGTGTGAGGATGTGGGAATCTGACCAATAGCACATCGTAGAGAAAGCCATCTTCGTGCCCAGCTCCTCAGTCGGCTGTATCCATGTCATCCACAGAGAGAGAGAGAGAGAGAGAGAGAGAGAGAGAGAGAGAGAGAGAGAGAGAGAGAGAGAGAGAGAGAGAGAGAGAGAGAGAGGAGTGAGAGAGAGAGAGGAGCCACACGAGATATTGAGAGAGAGAGAGAGAGAGAGAGAGAGAGAGAGAGAGAGAGAGAATATATAAATATTACAAAAAATATATTTTTTAAAAATATCATTTAAAAATCAAGAAAGATATTTTTAAGGAAAAGAAAAATATATTTATATTTTACTATATGTTTTCCACTATATATATATATATATATATATATATATTCTCCTTCCCCCACCTCTCAAGTGGTGAGACTTGGGGGTCGGGAGAAAGAATTTTAAAACACTTTAAAAATAAATTAGTGTAAAAATAATAATTATTTTAGTGTTTGTAAAAAAATATTTTTACTTTTTTTCTCTCCCCCCACACCCCCAAGTGGTGAGCTCGCAACTTTGGGGTTGAGGGGGGGCACATTTTTTTAAATGAAAAAGTCCCCCCCCCCATTCTCCCATTAGCGAGCTCACAACTTGGGGAGTGGGGGAAATTTTTTAAACTATTTTAAAATAAAATTATTTAAAAAACATTTTTTGTTTTTTGTCAAAAAATAATTTATAAGAAGTTTTTAAAAATATTTTTTAAAAAAATATCCCCCCCCCTCAAGTGGCGAGTGAGGGAGGAAATTTTTTTCCCTTGTTTTTATGTTACTCTCTCTCTCTCTCTCTAAGATAATATTTTATCTAGATCTTTTTCTCTCTCTAGCTTTTTGCCAGACTCAAAAACTTGGCTAGGTGATGTGAGTGAAAATGGAGAGAGGGTCCAGGTGGCGACTGATGAAATATGGTCTTGAACAACAAAAATGGGTATTTGTGTACTACTCTCCTATATGCTACTCAATTCTACAAGAGCCTGAAGTACAAGAGAAGCTGCAAGCCACAAGACTTGGTCATTTAACAAGCTCCGAGTCAGAAGATTGTGATCCCATTCAGATTTTGAAATTCCTTAGTACCTATGATGCAGATTTAAATATGGGGATAGTGGAATTGGGAGGTCGCACAGTGGAGGTGGCCATTGATAGAGAACTTCTCTTAGAAGCCCTTCAATTAACAACCTCACCCCAATACACAAAACTCATAATGGAAAGCTTGGATTTGAGTAGGTACTTAAAGACTTGGCAAAGGTCAAATGTAAGAGTACCTTTTAACATCATCTTAGATCTAGTGCTTATAAAAGCAAGCCAGGCTCTATGCATACTTATATAGGTTAAGTACATAAACAAACACAATAGAATTGACCTAAGACCACTGTACATGTTAGTAGCTGGAAAAGAAGATGACTGGGGTTTTCAAATTCATAAGGATATACAACTTTACTGCTGCAAAGAACACAGAATACAATAGCCAATTCGTTCTTACTACATAGGATTTTTATTTTTGGAGTAGCAAAGGCACTTGTTGAAAGGGGTCTGCAGATTATACCAACGAGATACCAACTCCCATGATAGAAGATCCAACACATGAAGGAATTTGCGTAGCAGAACTTTCTAAGGAAACTCCACAACACGACGACAATAGAACAACAGCAGCAATGGATAGAGGAGAGCTACTAGAGATACTATTGCAAATCATGCAAGTCAATTAGCTACACTAGCAGTCGCACCTAGAAACCCTGCACAAACCCAATCCTTTTCCATATCAGCTCTTCTTCTATCTCTCACTGAAAAACAAATTGATTCTGTGTCTGCCCTTATACATAGGGATATAGAGTGGATGGTTCAAAGGATGTCTAGACACAATGCACCTACATTAACAATGGTCATTTTTCACAATGACCTGGAGCTAGAAAATGCTAAATACATCTTTGTAGTTCCCATTCATCCTATAGTGCTTAACTTCAAAGCATGGGTGAGAGTCTTGATGCATTCTCAGGATTTCACTGAAGATGAAGAGATAATCCCCTTAGGTTTAGCAAAAAAACTATAATTTGATTCTCCTTGTCCGAGGGATTATATAGCTAATAGCATAACTTGGATAACTACATATGGACTTTATGAGGCAAGGGATTGTTACAATTATCTAAAGATTAGAAATAGCAAATCTTACCAACCTTTGGGAATATGGAAGTTATACCTTCTATTGTGTACCTACTTAGAAAATTTAGAAGCACAGGGTTCAAGGGAATTTGATTTTATTCACCTTAACTACCCCATACTAAAGGAGGAGGAAGAAATAGAGTTAGTAGAAGGTATTCATTATTACTTCCATAAGCTTGAAAACCCAGATGTGGATGAGGATAAGAAGAAGTAACTAAATAAATTAACAGATCCTTATGACATATCTATCTTCTCAACCACTCTTGGCCAAAGCACACCATAAAGTCAACCAAGCAGACAGATAGGACAAGCCTACTGACCAAAAAGAAGCAAATACACCTCAAGAAGAAGTATAGGTACCACTAGCTCAATACTTAGCAGATGAAAGGAAAAAATGGTCACATACTTCTTAATGGGTAGTATATGAATTGGAGTAGTTGTTCTGGAGATTGAAGGCTAGCCTAGAAGTAGCCTCAGAAGCATTGCTATTGATGTGGAATCTACAGTAGCCATTATGACCCTAATTCAGGATTGTGAGATTCAAACCAAAAAGGTGGGAATTGAAATATAGATTCTCTTCACTAACATGGAGCAACAGATGCTAGGCACTCAAGATATCTTTCCCCGAGAAAGAGAACATTGGGAAAGTAGGAAGGAAGTGGTTGCTAAGGAGGTAGGAAACTTGGAATATACTTTGGAAAGAATCAGAGAAGAAAGGCATTGCAGTATTTGGGATATTGGCTTGACAAACAATTACTTTCTTCAGTAAGCACCAATAGCACCCAAGAACATTTACACAATAGTTAAAATGCTGCTGAGTTGCTTTAATGTGTCAATAGTCACCTTGCTTTAATGTGTCAATAGTCACCTTGCAATTAAATTTTTAGGACTTGACACGAGAAATATGCAAACCTTAATTTCATATCTATCACATTATGTTGTGCCCACTCGAGTCTTTGGTTTATTCTTTGGTTTATTCTTTGGTGATTACATGGTGTAGGATGTTAGAGATTATTTGCTCTTACCTATGCATCCATTTGTCCTTAATTTCAGAGCCTGGGCTAGGAACATTATGCTCACATAGGTATGGAATGAGAGTGTGAGATGGATCTAGACCAAATATCAAAGAAATCAACACATAAAGTCTACATCTAGCATCCATTTGATGAGCATCCAACAAAAATGAGAAATCCATGTGATTATGATGAAAAGAGAAGAAATCCACATGTACATGTAGCAAAGAAGGTATGTGGATAAGGCCTAAGTGAGTTAACCTCCCACCAAGAGGATGGCTACTATCAAGCTTGCCATGAGTCCTAGACCATGAAAGGCCATCTCCATGAAAGGATCTAAGAGTACATGTAAGTTTCCAAGATATGAATGCTCAAAAGATCCCTATAATGAATCCAAGGCCCTATTTATAATAGCCTTACCCATGGCCCATTATTTACATATTTTGGGCCTTATTTTTGCTTCATTTTACAAACCATTCCTTCCCAAAGATTTTGTCCTCAAAATCATACAAGATATCTCAAATTCAATGTAGCCTCAAATGAAATCAATGGGAAGTGGTAAAAGGTCCCAAATATGCTCTTTAAATGTAAGGAATTCCGTGAAACTTCATCTCCAATGCATGTGTGGAACTGTTGTGTGGCAGCCCTTGTTGTTGTAGATGAAATCCTTTGAAAGATTCTTCCTGAACTCTCCATGAAATAGGTTGCAAATGTTATAGACACTTTAGCCAAACATGTCTCGCATCATATCCTTCCATTGTGATGAGAATTGAATCTTGTTGGAGTAGAGCATCGACCCCAACAATGGACCTCAACAAAACTGTCCAAAAATTACAGAATGCATAAAATCCCAAGTATTGCCCATTTTCTCCATACAAATCATGCCACTTGGTCAAAAAATACCTTCCTTAAGTGTGCCATATTGTTGCACATACTCCAAAGATTGCCAAGTAGCCTCATCCATGAGCAATGTGGAACTAGACCCTCCAATTATGAAAGAAGTGCTCTTGAAGCATAGTGGACTATTATGGCAGCCCATGTCGATGTCGATACCACTTGCAATTCTCGCATGAGAACACTTCAAAATGAGCCCAAAATGACATGTGCATGATCCAAAGCATCTACATATCATAAACTACCATCATGGTCACCATTAGAGCTCATTGAGATCACCAAAAGACTCCAAAAAGTGCCTCAGCCAAATCTAACCAAAAATTTCTAGAATGCACATCTTCCAATGTAGGAGTCATAAAAACCCATATAATGAATATGAAATGGCCCAAACACATCCTCACATAATAGAGATTATCGTTGCACCTAAGAAATTGGTTGCGATGCATCCTCATCCATAAGTAAATCCACTAAAAATGTGAACAATCCTCTCATAGATGAATCTCACCATCGGGGTCAAATGGAAATGTATCCCTTTGAAATGCCTTGTCATCCATAATGTGACCATTACTCCAACCACCAAGGTCAAATGGAAAAGCTATGAGTATCGCCCCAAAGATGAGATAATCCACACAACTACAACTGCATGGACAAAATGTAGATCCAAGCCATGTAGAATCCAAAACAATGGCTATCAAACTACCTGGATCAAATGGAGAATATAGAAAGCCCATGTCGGTGACGTGACTAACCAATCCTCATGGGTCGAATGGATAACCATCATGTAGACCATCCAACCACCATGAAACAATGGTGTGATCTCTTGGATCAAAAGGAAGGCATCTAACAATTCGAAATACAAACCCAACACCACCTCGGTATGTACATCATCAATGGTCATATCACCGAATCCTCCTATCTCATAGGAATGGAATCCATAAAATATAAAGGCACATGCCTCATAACTAGCATCCCCATAAGCATAGGTGTCATCCTCAAGATCGACATGTTTGCTACTACCAATGCATCCTTATCAACATGTGTAGCATGTGTGAAATCCATGTGATAGTCATAATCAAAAGGAGTAGAACATGTTACCTTAAGATTATCATCTCCATGAACAACATGTGTACTACCCATATATGCATGTTCATCAACACTGTATGGACAATATTGTCATGAGAAAATTCTCCCTTATATGCATCATGATCCACATCTTTTAAGCCTTCATAATCAAATAAGAGACAATCATACGTCTTCCAAGCTGAACTTGAAAATGGATCATACAATGCATTCTCATGAATCTTCCACGAACCACTCAATGTGTCACCTAATGCATGATCATCCAAGGCATGGTCATCACACGTATCATCAACAAATGTGTCATCATCCCATTCGTTTATCAACAAATGAGAACTTATCAAAAATGTCATCAATGACCATCTCCTCACAATATCGTGGTGTTAAATCATGAGCTGAAAATTCCTGAATTAAAGCACTTATGAAAGTTGTCCAATCATACCTATTTTAAGCTTGCATATCCCTTTTAACCACCACGGATACATTGGTGACTTGTCATGAAAGATTTGAAAGTATCTTTATCTTCTCTCGCTATCCATAAATTACAGCAAGTGACTCATCCACTTCAACACCCACAATGTGTGCATAAAGACCCACATAGTCATAATCTATGTAATGAACTACTTGTGATAGTGAATGGACGTCCTCTTTTACATTTTATCAAGCCAAAATCTTGCAACATTGAGTGCATGATAGATCTTCTATCCCCACTCAAAGCAAGAGGAAATCCAAGTGTAGGTACCAACAATTCACAAATATTACTCTTCTTTTTCTTGGCTACACTTGTATAGGTTTTAACATCATTCATTACACATTGCCTTCTTCCAATCACTTCCTTTGAGGAGAATAATGTTTGACTATGTGTCCATCATGTACAACTTTATTCATGGGTGTATGATTCATATTTGTCCCACCGTGTTGCATAGGAGTCCTTAATTTGCTTGTTCCCTCTTGAGATCTTTGTCTCCTTGTATCAAAGATATCTTTCCCAGAGGACATCCAAGTTCTCATTTCTCCTCCACCACTAGGTATTGACAATGCATAGCTCCTTGCTTGCATTGCATCAACATCCTCTTCATCAATTCCTCATCAATTGAAAATTGCATATAAGTACTCTTTCTTGATGAAATTAGGCATTTCCATCCATAGATCATAAGCTTTCCTATGCCTTTTGGTAAATGACATATGCTCCCAATTATACTCAACCACATCACCATCAACATACAACTCCTCTTCAAGCATAGAAGATTGATTTCCCTTGGGATGTGAAGGTACTCTTTTAGGTTGTCCAAGGGTTGGTTCCAAATATGTAGACCAAGATGTATGTTGCTTCTCATGTAGTTGAGAGGGATTGGCTTGGAAGGATGTAGACTTTATTTCCCTCATAAGCATACATCTCAACGTGCACAAGCCATGAGAGGTATCCTAGCCTCTGCCATGAAATCACTTGAGGCATTCTTTGTAGGATTCTCACAGGTAGCCCTTGTAAAAGCCTCTTGCATAGTTTGCTTGCCTTCCTTGTGACCACCATGATAAGCTTCTTGTATAGATTGCTTGCCTTCCTTATGACCACCACATAAGCCTCATGCATAGGCTGCTTGCTCCCATGCATACCATCAATAGTATCTTCATGGTGTTGCTCCAATTGGTCTTCAATAGCCCTAATCTTGGTAGTCATGAATTCAAACATCGTATTCAAGGTATGGTCGATGACATCTAACCTCTCCATAAGTGGCTTGAAATCAAGTCTTTCCACAAGTAATTTGCAAGAGGGTATCATTTGAAATGGCTTGTGCACATTGAGATGTATGCTTATGAGTGCCTCCCATATTTTTCTCCTCTTCAATTTGCTTTGAAGCTTGCCCCATTGATGGAGAAGTGCTTTTATGAGTGCTTGTCACAATCAATTGCTCTTCTAACTCTTCCATTGCATCAATGTTGCCATTCTCCACTAACTCCTCCCCTTCCATGTCTTCCATGACCAATGATAGCTTTCGAGGACAACCTTTTGGCTTGTCGGCCATAATGGAATGTTTTAAGAAAGTTGCCAAAAAGTGGTGCTAGGGTTATCCAATTTGAACAAACTAAGGCTCTATGTAAAGGTAATAAGATGAAGAATAAGCCTATGTGGTTAGTTTAAGTTCAATTCGTGCTCTAATACTCTCTGTTTTGGGTTTTTATGAAACATGCTTTTACAAAAAATGGGCCGTAGCTCCCTACTCAAGAGTCCGATTTGAGCAATCTTTAGCTTGTTTAGGATCCTTTTGAGGAGTACTACAAACCCATCAAGTTCAGTCCATAAGATCACTTTTGGTTTACAACTGTCAAAACAGGGTAGCCCTATGAAAACGGGTATAACCGCTCATCACCAATAGCTCCAAATGGTATGCCATTTGGCTTTTTTGGAAGGTGTTAGGATGGGGAATGAAGTGTAGGTGTCCAATTTGGGTCAGCTCAAAACCTCTCGAATTGAATTGCACTTTTGTAAAATCTATAGATTATGCCCAAATGTCAACCACAAGCATCCCCTTTGCATACCCTTGCACCAATGCATTCCCTTTGCATACCCTTGCACCAATGCATTCCGACATACCCATAGCATTGTCTGGCATCTAATTAGCATCCGTTCAATGCATTTTGACAATGCATTTTGACTCAATTTTGGAAAGATTTTGCCATAACTTTGTTGCATTTGGAAGCGGATCTCAAACAATGCAAAACTAATCCTATATGCAATCAAAGAATATTAAGTATGCATTCTTGCATAACCATATTGCGAACCATTGATTGCCAAGTGTCCTTGAAACCATTGCCACTTGATTGGATTGAGGAAATCGGTGTAGAGCTTTTGATATAAGTTGGTGTAGAGATTTTTCTTACCGATCTCCTAGCCAAGCCTTCTCACCCTCTTACCAAAGTTTAAAATCCAATGGCAAGAGTTGAGGCCATGTCTTCACTCCATGTACCTAATCCTCCGATGTACCACGTTTCCAAGGAACTCATGGCACACGAGATTTAAGACATTCTCCCCTTGGCCTCTCCACCAATTGCCAAGGTACCCTCACCACATAACTAGATTTCTAATAGTGCAAGAATAAATGGAAAGCATAGAAATGGATGAGAGCATAGGAGATATTCCAATGGCATTTATAGAACATGCCAGTCATTACAACTCATAGATCCAATAGCCTTTTTGCTTGTCCAAAATGATTCCGGTCCAAAGACCCTCACCATGGGCACAAGAGTATAAAAGAAAGGCATCCACATTGAGCATGAACCAAATCCATTACAATGCATCCATTACTCAATGCAATTTCCTTTTCATAATGTATTCAAATCTTGTTAATCCAATGAAGCTATCCAATCCTTGCTAGAGTAACTTCTATGGAACAAATTGAGCAATCAATAGAGATTTGTGAAGCTCAATGTCTCAATGCATAGCATTTGAGAGCTAATGATGGTAATTTTTGGAAGCATAAAAGTGGTATGGCTACCATTCAACCAAAATAACATGTGACTTTGGCTAATAGGCAAGCCAATGATGCAACCCTAGGGCTTCCCATGCATGAAGGATAAGTTGAAAATGACTAATCTTGGAAGCATCCACACATATGATGATTAATGACTTGATTAGAGAACGTAATGTTGATAGAGAGGCAATTGCATCAAAGTGAATAGAAGGTAACTCTATCCAAACATGTGGTGACAGCATGGTGGTAGCCTAACGGTGCACAGATCACGAATTTACTCCATAAGATGGTGTTCTAAATGATATAGAATACTTGCCCTATGATAGCCCTAAGAAATGGCAACAAAATTTGGCTGGAAATGAGTTTTATGGCCATGGAAGCTTGCACATAGGAAAGGGATTACAAAGAAAACATTTTGATTAATATCCCTAATTAAGATTAGTGCATTTCCCCCAATTTTGGTCTTACCTTTTTCAAATTTTGGAGTGCCTACCCCAAAAATTGATCCCGATCAAACCCACGATCCCAAAAAGGTTAGAACAACAAAGATTAAAAGATTCAACCATCCAATTTCCCCATCTTCTTGATTAAGAAAATTAAGAAAACTCAAAAACATTTAGAAAAATCCAAGAAAGTGGATCAAAATCAAAGCTCTGATACCAATTTAAATGGATCTAGACCAAATATCAGAGAAATCAACACATAAAGTCCACATCTAGCATCCATTTGATGAGCATCCACCAACACAAATGAGAAATCCATTCCAACACAAATGAGAAATCCATGTGATTATGATGAACAGAGAAGAAATTCACATGCACATGTAGCAAAGAAGGTATGTGCATAAGGCCTAAGTGAGAACCTCCCACCAAGAGGATGGCTATCAATCTTGCCATGAGCCCTAGACCATGAAAGGCCATCTCCATGAAAGGATCCAAGAGGACATGTAAGTGTCCAAGATATGAATGATCAAAAGATCCCTACAATGAGCCATGAGCCCTAGGCCATGAACCTCCCACCAAGAGGATGGCTATCAATCTTGCCATGAGCCCTAGACCATGAAAGGCCATCTCCATGAAAGGATCCAAGAGGACATGTAAGTGTCCAAGATATGAATGATCAAAAGATCCCTACAATGAGCCCAAGGCCCTATTTATAGCAGCCTTACCCATGGCCCATTATTTATATATTTTGGACCTTAGTTTTGCTTCATACAGAGTGATCCACCATTAGTATTGTTAGCTCCTCCTGAATTATATAAATTTCGAAGTCACTCAGCATGGATTGAAGACAGTGTGTGGTGGTTAGAGGTATATGGTGTGCAAGAAGTGAGAAATGTATACCAACACTTGCTAGGTAGAAATAAACCTTTTCAACATCCTTGGGGTTTGTAAAGTTTCTCTACAACATACATAACTATTTAAATAATATGCTTTCAGATGTAGATACAGGAGTCTATGTTGGAGGCCATACTTAGCTTATCCACTTGTGGGTAATATGAAAGAGCACATAGAAAAGCATAGATGGAAGGCTACAAATTTATGGGTGCTTATAGCTAATTAAACAGAGTTCAAGAATCCTCATCTAGCTGACCTATTGGATGTGCAAATAGTGGCATTTCTTATAGAGCATGCATTTGATAGATGGAAGAAAGATCATTCGATAGAAGAAAGAGATGGATATGCTTTACCACCAAAATAGAAAAGAATCAGGGATGGGAGGGTGAACAACTTGAATGGCAGTAACAGTACAATAATATGCCTATACTTATTTCCACTCCCCATGCAAATTAAGGGTTGATCCATGTTATATACCATATCCTAGACGATGGACAAGGAAGGAATTCACAGATAAGAGGAACATGAATCCTCACTATATCTTCAATTATCCAAAGTTCAAACCCTCTACCTTCACAACGATCTAAGAAATGGTGCCAACATTTGAAGGTTTGCTATTATGCATGGAGGCAGATTCTAGATCTATCTTTTGTGGCTACCACATTAGGTTCATACAATTATTGATCATTCTCATAGATGTGCCTCAAAAGGTACAAGATGGGGAGCTCAGGAGTTACTTTATAATCTTAATGACGGGCCTAACTCTGATCAAGTAGCTTTCTACTTCCATTGTCTCAAATTTTTACTTGGACATATGTTGTGTGATTTTGAGAATATGGTGGATACAGAATTCTCGCCCCTCTATAAGGCATTCAAAAGAACACAATATTCTCTGGAGCTACGACAACTACATTGGCAAGTATCTGCCAATAATTTTCTCTAAAATTGAATGTAGAGTACACATGTAAAAATTGTAATTATAAGTCACAGTCACCATCTGTCTTGTTGGGTAGAGGGCGGCATAGTCCTTTCTTAAAAAAACAAAACACACAAAAAACATCTATTCTCGCTATTGTTCTTTTCAACCCCATTAGCATAGTCCTGCTTTTTGTTAAGGGTCGCCTGAGATTTTTTGGTCAAAGGCATAGTCTTGCATCGAGTCATGCACTAGCACATTGTATATATGCACTCACATTTACTACCATTTAATAATAATAATAATAATTATTCCTTTAAAAAATAAAGAGAGAAGAGATTCCTTTGAAACCTCACCATAAAAATCCCTTCAAGTACATCTTTGGATAGGGGGACCTTGGCGGTGGCAACACTGGCCCAAGGTACGACCTATCACATGACGAACCCGTCAATATACTTGACTTGCATAGCATTTTGTTTTCTTTTTGTAAAGCATATAGGTGCTTGCATTTTTCAAGTGCATGCATTAGGCACTCTTTATTTGTTTCTACCTCTGCACTTGCATTACACTTCACATTTGAAACCTCGTCAACAAAATCCCACTCCACATACAAATCAAGACTTTGGAAGCTGACATTTACAAGCAACAAATCTAGTTGCTTCAAAGGTTCGTACTTGCTTCATCGACTTGTGGACAAACTCTCAAGTTAAACTTCCATGTCCAGAGCTTCTTCCACATTGGCACATGAACCAACCCCTCGACTTGATATTAATTGCATAGGTCCGAGGATAGACCTACATCAGGCAGGGAGAGATGTTACTCCCATTTATGGTGGTTAGTCATTTACGAGTGATTGGCATCAAAGATTTTATTAATTTGGATCACCTTGTAATTTTGCTTGCCCGAGCAGTTTTTTGCACTTCAGGAATAACTTATGATTTTTCCACTCTAATGAGCTACACATGATGTAAACAAGGGACGACCGAGCTAAGTGTAATGCCGACATCAAGTTCACATGTCAAGTTCACATGTACATTAGTAGTCTAACACACACTAGATGATAGATTTACTCAATGGCCACCCGTCCCAGCCACTTATTAAGTTTGTGTAAAGAATAACTCATCTAATGAGAATGGATAGTTCCCTTGTGTGAGAATTGAGGGGCCTTGCTTCTTCTTCTTTCCTCTATCTCTTGTGTGCGAGTGAGAGAGTGAGAGTGAGTTTGAGGGCTTTCTTCTCCACCTCCATAGCTTCTTGCAATGAGAGGGACTTGTCCTTGTCCTTGGTCAAGCCATCAACATTGTTTGGTGACAAGCTATAGAAGCTACCATTCAGGCTAGTTGCTACACATAGCGGTTGGAAGGCCTCGCTTGGGAGAAGAGAAAAAAAATAAAATTTAGCCATCCATCTCTCTTATGTGCTTGTCTGCTCTTGTGCATGTGTTTGTTTGCTTGCAAGCCACATGGTTTTAAAGGGAGATAGAATGGGTAGAATGTTTACATTATATGTAAACATACTTGAAGTAAAGGTTGCAATGTCTGCATATGGTATAGATGTGCTTGTTGACATTGATATTTGCCATAAACGCATTGGTCATATCTATATTTAGAGTAGTTGAAAAATATGCAGGCCTAAAGTATTGTTTTATATATTTGTCAAAGTTCAAAGCGGATAGAATGCACAAAGTATGTGAAGCATGCCAATTGGAAAAATAGTCTATGCATTTCCATATGATAAGAATGTAAGTCAGACGTTTGGATGGGGTGTATTTTGATGTTTGGTGGGCACTAACAAAGACAACATTCTAATGTTTGGGGACCAACAAAGACAACACCAATCAAAGGATGTCACTATTATGTATCTTTCATTGATGATCAAACTAGGATGAGAAAACCTCATGAAAGAGAAAAGTGAAGAGAGTTTATGCACTATTTAAATGCTTCAAGACTATGGCATGTGTGTAAATGCCTAAGATCAGATGGTGGCTGATGTAAAGAATAATCTGGCTACACAACTACACAACGAATGGAGATCAACAATCACATGATGTGCTTAGTGGACCATGAGAGTCCTCTAGTAATGGGTCTATTATTAGACCTTGTTCGGGAAGGTTGAGGTAGAATGACACATCATTTGGTGGTTCTAAAGGTGCTTCAAATTAAACAAATTCCAATGTATCATGAAAAGAAAAAGAGAAGGTGGATCATCCTTTCATAATGCTTGATGTATTAGTAGGTCATTCCTTTGTTGATGGGGATAATGGCTTAGAATAGCAGAGCCTTGATAAGGAGTTTGGAATCTCTTAGTTGTTCTTATAAATAGTGTATAAAGTTTGCCAGTTTTGCACATAAAACTATTGATTTTGCATAATTTTGCATCAAGAATTCACTAATATGTCCTTTGCATTGTATTGTTTGCATAGATTTTTAATAGAACTACATTCTATAAATTTTCTTAATGAAAAATGCATCAAAATACTGTTGTCGACTATGTGTACTTACAAATAGTGTTTTCTCAACACTTTTCTTGCTATCTTTACTTACAGTACATTGAGATTAACACTTATCTATATTGATTAACACTAATCCAATAGATTTGAGTTCTTTGTCTAACTTCTTGCAAGAAGGTAACAAGAAATGTAAAGTAATAGCAAATTAAGCTTAAAAACACTCTTACTATTGTAAGTTTGTACAAATCTTTAATGAATATTGGTTATAACACCAAGAACTTGTACACTGTATTAGAATCTTTAGAAACACCTCATAAAGCATAGCATGATTACACAAAACATTATCCTATGCATGCTCAAAGCAGAAGTGCATGAGATGATCATAGCCCATAGCATGTCATCCACACAGAATGCATCAAACAGATATAAGGAGCATCAAGTCCACACCAAAGGATCTATCAAAGATCCAAGAGTCAAGCTAAAGAGAAAATACCAAGATCCATGAAGCATCCAATAATGCAAAGAAGAAGAAGAAGGACACGACATCAACATGAAGCATGAAGTCAGCAACAAGGGATCTTCATCAAACAAAATTAAGAAAATCTCAAGCAAGAAAAAAAATTGAGCAACAAAGGAGCTACCAACCGCTACCCTAACCTAATCATCAAGCAAAAGCAAGTAGCAACATTGAGTAACAAATGAGAGACCAAACACTACCCTACTACCAAATGAGTAGGCAAGTCTATTTGTTTGTAAGCATGCTTTACCACCTAAGAGTAGGCAAGTCTATTTGTTCGTAAGCATGCTTTACCACCTAAGAGTAGCTAGAGAGAACCTAGGGAAAGTGATGCAAATGTAAACACTCTTGATCACTTGTGAGTAGCTAATTAAACACTCTTGATCACTTGAGAGTAGCTAATTAAGCATTCTTGATCACTTGAGAGTAGCTAATTAAGCACCTAGGGAAAGTGATGCAAATGTAAACACTCGTGATCACTTGAGATTACCTATTAAGCACCCAAGGGGGAGATTTCCCATGTCAAAGCCCTCAGGGGTGCACCTAGGGAAAGTGATGCAAATGTAAACACTCGTGATCACTTGAGATTACCTATTAAGCACCCAAGGGGGAGATTTCCCATGTCAAAGCCCTCAGGGGTGCACTACTAAAAAACCCTATATATCACGTGCATTCAAGGGGAATTTTTCATGTGAATAAAATGATCCCTTTGTCTTTATGGACTTATGGAGTTTTTTCCAAAATCAATTTAAAGAATGTCTCCTTCTGTAAATTTACCTTAAAATTTTGAATTAAAAAACCCCCTTCATTTGAACTCACGTGCTATACTTAAATATTTTTAGGTGAACCCACTAAGTCAAATCCAAATGTCAATCCACTTACCGCTACTACATTAAGGGGGGGGGAGGGGGGTGAAGTATTTCTAAACCTCACATCTGACCACGTTACAATAGCCTTAAAAAACCATATGGCACCAAGGGGAGTGTTGAGAAATGTGGTATCTTGTCCTATTTTTAATATTGTGAGTTTTTTAAAGTATATCTCTCTTCCCTCCATATCCCCCCTACCACCTACATTAAGGAGGAGTAAAGTATTTGTAAACCTCGCATCTAACCACCTTGCAATAACCTTTTAAAAAATAATGGCACCAAAGGGGGGTGTTGACAAATGTGGTATCTTGCTCTATTTTCAATATTGTGAGTTTTCAAAAGTAGTCTCTCTTCCCCCCATACTCCCCCTCCCCTGAGGGGTTCACTATAAGTAAACCCTCTATATCACGTGCGTTCAAGGCTTATTTTAAAAATCCCTTATCTGTGAATTTCTCACGAATAAAACATACCCTTTTTATATTCAACCTGTGAATACCCTCTTTAAATGGTACCCTTCTGTATGTAAAAAATGTGTAAAAAAGGGATTTAAAAAATCCCTTCTGTTGAACCCACATGCTATACTTACATATTTATGAGTGACCCCCCGACCACCTCCGTTTTCTCTCTGTGATTTTATAGTTGTATGTATATATATTTTGGAATATTAATGTCATTTTCTTTTGTGAATTGTAGGTTTCTCTGCTATTAGTAGAGCACGTACCTCCCTCTTTCTGTTAGGCACCTATCATTCTCTCTCTTTCTTATTTTTAATTTTTCCTAAAATGGAGAATGGAATACCCCTAATGCACTGGTTGTTTTTATATATATAGGTGGTGCTGTCCATCCACATGCTTCCTCCAACATCACAAGCTACACCGAGCATACATTGGTTTTTTATTTTTAATCTAGTTTTTTTTTTCATATTTTCTAGTTTGTTTTTAAATCTAGGGCATGTATATGGGCATTCCATATTCTTGTAGCATGCAAATGGTTGTGCATAGATGGTTGCCATAGGTAGACCTAATGCATAATGGGCTGCCCTCTATGCATTAGGGCTACTCATGGAAGCCCTCTATGCATGACCATATACATATGGCATGCATAGAGGGCTGCTAAGGGTATCCCTAATGCAAGGCAACCTTTGCATCCAAAAACTCTCTGGAATTTCATGCAACGAAAATAGCAACATAATTTTGCTGCTATTTTTGTTGTACACAATAGCAATGAAATTACAGTATAGCAGTGAAGTTTTACTGCTACATGCGCTTCCCAACATCAAAATTTTGTTGCTATAAATGTTGTGGATCAGTGAAATTTCACTATTATAAGCACTGCTGAGTAGCAAAAAATCACTGCTACGTAGCAAATGGAATCTCCGACATCCCAACAAAAACAAACATTGTTGAAACGTTGCTAGAAAATGTTGCTATGCCCTCGACGTGTTGTAGTGTGAGTAAATGCATTTGAAATTCACCTAATCTATCATGATTGCACCTCTTTCTAGTCATCTTTTTGCATCATCGTCTCCTCTATTCATAATCTAACAATGTCGAGACAATAGTCTAACTCGAGGTGTACTTCCCCAATGCCATTTCATCATGCATTCTTCATAATGTTAAACATGATCAGGGTGTGTGGAAAGGTATAAATTTCAAATTAAATGATTGGGTGACTTTGCAACCATCATACAAAGGTCCTCACAGGATAAAAAGGAAAAGAAGAGGCTTAGTACAATACCATTGGAAGGTACGTATCTTGGAAATCCAGATAGCAAAAGATGGGTGGAAGGCAAAGGTTGAACATGTGTACACGACAAGAGACATGCACATGCATCCTTCTACTCCAGCATCTACATTGCAAGCTCATAGTAAGATATTTTTTATAATTTTATTTATGCTCTTTATGATTCTATAGTTTATTCACATGTGTTGTATATGTGATTAATGTTTATCCATCAAAGCATTGAGTGGCAACCTGTGGAGTCATTCACCGAGACTTTCAAGGAATACTCATAGCTACTCTTTTTGATATGTCTACTCAAAATTTTGATTGCATGTATCTCCATGTGTTTGCAACCACTCTCCATCCACATGAGTTTCCATCAGTTTATAATGGATAGTAATGATAGTCCTTGTTTTTAGACTTTTAACTAAAGCTTTATTACAAACTTAAAAGTTATCATTTATATTATTAAAACTTACATGCAAAATGAAAAATTTATATTGAGTTTTATTATCGAGGAGTGGAGGATGGAGTGTTTCTAATATGTTTATTATACGTTTAGATGCCTAGCAAAATAACAAACCACATAAATTATTCAATTTAATATAAATTGAATCTTAAACACAATCTCTATTAAAATTAAAAACTTACAATTTGGCTTCTCCATGCATACCAAGCATGGAATTCAAGAAACATGTCTTTCTTTTCTTGATATCAATTATAATTACACTCCAATGGTCCTACAAAATAGAGAAAAGAAAAAAACAATTGATAGAGATGTATAAAAGGACATAAACAAAGTTAAAAATATTTAAAATAAAATACTTACATTTCATTATAAGATACAATTACATATTACACCTTTTCAAAGTCGTATCTCCTCAACCATTCTTCCAGCCTACTAAAATTGGTGCTTGTTTCTCTTACATAAAGAGAGACTATGGGGTCTAACAAAAAATTAGGATAATAGGCCTCTGGGGGTAGGGTGGCCAAAAGAAGCCTACAAAAATAAATAAGAGGATAAATTAGGCATTTATCTTGAAAAAACAAATCAGTAGATAAATTTTCTAAAAAGATAGCTTATTTGAGATATCAAGATCACAACATAATTTATTTCTCGATTTCTCTCTGGCAGCATGTATGTATCGAAAGGTGCTATATCAAGATACTCTGTACCACCAGCAAAATCTTTCACTTGAAGAACAAGTTGTCTAGGTATATTCTTTAAATCCTAAAAGTTCCTCTCTTCAAGGTCCATCAACTCATCTCCCATCATTCTTTCTTCATCAATCCTCTTTTCTTCCTCAGAAGCCATCTGTTCTTTGCCCTTCTCAGTTTTTAATTGATCTGCAGTCCTAGTATCCCTATCATGTGTAACATCCTCAATCTTTTAATACCTGCATCCTTAGGTTTTTTGGTGGGACATTCAAGATATTGAATTCCCTAGTGTCACTCAATGGTATAGAATGCAATAACTTATTAAATCTATATCTTATAAGCTTGTAGGTGTGCATGTCCTTGTCCATAAGAGTCACCCTATGCGCATGGGTAGAAAAAATGTAACTATCAATAGAAAAGTCTATAATGAAGTCTTCTGCAGCCTCTTGAAGGGAACAAATTGCATTGCTAGCCCATCTCATCCCAAGCTTCCATTCATCACAAATCTGTCTCATAACTCTCGTGAAGGTAAGCTTAGGTTTGAGTAACTCAACATGTTTTTGAGCTTTCCTTATCTCTCTCAAGGCATTCACATACTGGTTGATTCTCTTTTTTAGCTTTTTCTTTGATAATGTGTTTTCACTTGCTGCTTTCTTTGCAACCCTGGACTTGTCCAAACCTCCTTGTTGTTTTCTTTGCTCTAGCCATCTATGGGTTGTCAATCAAACACAGAATGAAATATGACCAATAGGAGAGCAATCAAAGGGTCATGGTAGAATTTTGAAGACCAATAGGTGAAGAGCAATAGGAGAGCAATCAAAGTGGGTTCCAGTGGAATTTTGAAGACCAATAGGACATGGTGTAGGTGAAGAACAAATATAGGTCAGATAGATTGTGAAGAACAAATATAGGTCAGATAGATTGCTTAATGTTCTCTTCTAACAACATTTCTCCACCATGAACATTTATTGCTGCACACAATAAAAAATTCAAGACATAAACATAACTTTAGCCTGCCTGATGGAAGAATGGTGCATAGGATCAATTCCAATGCCTCAGGATATATTACTACACTATTATAGGCGTGTTTTTTTAATGGATTTGAACATACAAAAAACCTCAAAACCGTCGATATGCACATCGAAAAAGCATCGATATAGAGCCGTCGATATGCGCGTCGATGTGCTTGTCAATATACACATCGATATACCTGTCGTAAAAAATAATACTTATTTTCTATGATGATTTTGGGGGGACTCTAGTTTTAACATTGATAACAACACTCATTTTTTTGATTATTATTGGGATGTCGTTTACGACGCTGATGACAATGACACTTATTTTGACAATTATATCGACGGATGCAAGTTTTAATTTTTTTAAATAATGGTACACTAAGGTGCAGTCCTGCAGAGCAGCAGTTGGGTGTACTTGTATATCGGTTTTACAAATTACATCCCTATTTTCTACTGAATAATGGTCATGAAACGGTAATTTTTATTAAGTAACAAAAGTTAAATATCTTATAATGGAACCGACAAAAAGTACACAAAAAGAGCCATAGAGCAAAAAAAAAGAAGCACATAAAAGAGACTTGAATCCTGTACATAGGACCTAATCATCATCATTGCCCTTAGGGTCTGGCATTGGTCCCTACAAAAGAGTATTCAAGGGAAAAAAACTTAGAAATATCAAGTGAGGAAAAAACTAATTGATGGGTGGAAAATGTAGAGGTTTACCATATTCACCACATCCGTCCAATTCATGTTGTGGCCCTCTCACTTAAGTTGCTCGAGGAGGGCATATGTCCCATGCATTAGGGCGTGCCTTTCCTGTGCATCACTCGCAACACAACCGACCACTCACAGCTAGAAGCATGAAGAATGAGTACTTATTTAAAAAAATGAAATGCCCATTATGCCCAAAAAAGTGAGTGATATGTGTATTAACACTTACAAAGTAGGTGTGGAAAGCATCCTAGCCACCGCTTCCAAGATGGGAGCTCTATATGCTCTCCATTCATTTTGTTGCAACCTCCTCCTATTGCTTATACCTTTGGGGATTTGCATGGTGCTTTCTACACTCCTCCTCCCAAATCTCTTGTGATCAATTCCAAGGCTTTTGTCCCCCTAACTTTACCTTGCCTATCTTTCACTGCGCCAGTGCTTCATCACGTTCACCTTGTGATCTTTTATCCATCTAGGATGGACCTCTTCACTACCTCGTGCTAGCATAAACTCACTTTTGATTTGATTCACGACTTGTTCCTTCTTGGCAATATCAAGTTTATTCCATGTAGTCATGAAGTCATGAGCAAAGGCTACATGGCATAACTCGCAAATTCAAGACTTCATCTCGTGCATACCACTAACATGAGAGGCCAAACGACCCCGCGGGCTAACTTTCGATGTAGAGTGGTTCCAATAGGTACATCAGGCTAGCAGGATCTAGGAGGATCATCGATGGTGATGGGACCCCCCAAGGAACCTGCCCCACTCCCCTTCTGGATATCGTTACCTCGAGATCCCCCTCTAAGCTTTCAGGTTCCCGAAGGGCTAGCTGACCCCCTAGAGTATACGGTGGACCCAAACTCTCAGCCATCACCTTCCCCCAGGTGTGAACCCTTCTCCTCGTAGCCCTAGCCCATCCCTCACCCTCACCCTCACCCTCACCCTCCCCCCTCGGCCTCCACTTACACTGGAACCATCTCCGTCCCCTCCCTCGGTGTCTCTAGAGCACTCTTGCCCGCTGCTTGGTGTTGTGCTAGTCCTGGAGCGGAGATAGTCTCCAGCTTGGTCCACCATTCGATCCATCATTTTTTGGAGCTAGTAGAGATGACCATCACTGCCTGTGCGGTGTCGGTTCTCCCTCTCCAGTCTCACGAGTCACCAAAATCCCCCTAGGGTGCTAAGACAACCAATTAATCAATTTGTGAGAGAATTCCCTATTGCATTTGTTGCAAGAGTGGGCTGATTTCTTTGACTCATAGAGTCACTTTGATGCATTTAATCAAGCCCTAATCAAGCTCTTTGTGAGTAGAATCATATTCATTTGTGTAAGCATCTTCATTACTCTTAGTGAGTATCATCATCTTTGTGATCATCTTATGGTGCATTTTCCCCCCCCTATACTTGTGTAAGTGGCATGCATAAGATTAAGAGAGGAAAGAAAAATTCTTCATTTTCACTTTTGGATACAAGAGAGTGAGAGGAGAGAAGAGTTTTATGTGACAATATCTATGTGAGAGAAGGCCAAACTTTGAAGCATTGAGAGAGAAGGAGCAACAAACAATCTTGAAGCTAAGATTGAAGCTAAAGTTGGGGATCCTTCTCAAGGCCACCATGAATAATAAGAAGCTCTTGATGAACATCAAGCTAAATGGCTCAGTGCAACATTGGCAACAACATAATAAAGGTAGTTATTACTATTTTCTGAGTGTCAAAACAGTGTGAAATACACCTTGATTGGAGGCTTTCAATACATCTTTGTGGTCATATATTGCAAGAATTTGGTTGGGGCTTCTGTAGCCCAGCTCAGGGCGTCCCTAACTGAAGCCCTAAACCTGCACAGATTGCATGTAACTCGCAACCTACAACCAATGAATCAGGAAGAGGTAAAAAGGCTCTATTGAGCAGAGAAGAGAGGGTGATTTGGAGGCTCTCATTAGCCTTGTATTGCAATAAAGCACACACGTCTTGTGAGGGCTTGTGTAGTCCTGTTTGTTGGCAACTTGGCCCAGCACAAAAACCAATCCAAACCTGCGCATCCTAAGCGTACACAGTCAGTTCTTCGCAACAACTGGTTCTGAAGGTGTTCATTATAGAGACCCACGTGCTAACTACACCTCAAATTAGCCTCTAATTTGTGGTTACTCGCAGCCATTGACAGCATCAACATTAGGCACATCCCTGGGCGCTCAGATCCCAACAAATCGCCAGCGATTTGGTGTACGATTGAAGGAGATTGAAGCTCCATCGACTGCCTACCTTCCTCCATTTTAGGAGGGAAAGTTCATTTGAAATTTATCTTGGTGATTTTTCTAAGGTCTAAAGTTAAACCATTTAAATCAATCTTTGTAAATTGTGACTGTCATACCCTTGGCACATTCTCAACAGAATTGCACATTTATATTTCCAACAAATGGTGTGTAGCACAATGAGCGTAGAGACCTCAAATATATAGATCTCCATGGAGGTAAGCGCTTGCCTCCACCTTCCCCTGATTATCTCACCATACTCACCATAAAGTGACTCCACAATCAAGGGTGGTACCTACCATGCCTACCATGGTAATTGGAGAACTTATGACCTTAGAAATTCTATCACTAAGGTGCACTTAGCATTATCCACTAAGGACTAATAGATCCTCTTGATCTACATCTATACCACGTATGGTGTGTAGTTAAGAGAGTTACAATGAGTGCCACACACAGACTCCTAAAAACATAATTAGCACAAAGCTTAAAAAAGTGTATCAGTGGCCTCATGATGGCTGCTCCTAGTCTTCTTTTCTTCATGCTTCTTATTCTCCTCATCCCGATTCTTCTCGAAATAGACCTTGGCTTCATGTCCCTTTTCCTTGCAATAGTAGCAAGTCCTGAGAAACTTCTTCTTCTTCTTCTCATCCATGATGAGAGACGATTCCACTTGAATCTGTGAGGTAGATTCCTTGGAAGTCTTCATGGCTTCCAACCTGGTTTCTTCAAGGATCAAAGATGAGGCAAAACTGATGCAAGGGTCATGTCAGATTGGTTTGCAAGAGCGGACACACATTGCTCATAAGCATTAGGTATACTAGCAAGAACGATGAAAATAGCTTCCTCTTCATGTCAGATTGGTTTGCAAGAGCGGACACACATTGCTCATAAGCATTAGGTATACTAGCAAGAACGATGAAAATAGCTTCCTCTTCATCAATGGTGACCCCAGATTCAATGAGCTAATCTATTAGACTCCTGACATTGTTAACATGATTAGCTACTATCTCTTTTTCATCCATTTCAAGCCTATATAGCTTCTTTTTAAGAAATATCCTAACTATTACATTGACTTGGCCAAATATGGATCTAAGATGAGTCCAAGCTTCATGAGAGCTCTTAGAAGAGATCACTTGATGAATTTGGTCATCTTCTAACCCACAAATAATAAATGATAAAGCCTTGGAATCATTGCTTGTCCACTTAGTAATATTGTTAAGATCCCTGGAAGGATTTTTCTCTATGCCATTGACTATGGCCCAAAGTTCTCAATCCACTTATCCCATCTACATCTTGATGCTCCATGTGTGATATTTGGAGCCATCAAACTTCTCAGATATCTCCAAGAAATGACCATAATGATGACTCGATGAGTTAGACATGATGCAACACTATATCAACTCACACACAGTGATAAGAGAGATCCCTTATTAGTACCATGATCTTGTACAACCGGTAAAATGGTGTGATAACCACACTGAATGATCCCTCACACACAGATAAGTGCCCTTTATAACTGGAGGGATACATGAAAATCCCTATCCCAGATCTCACAAAGTGATAGACACAAACTACCCAAGTCAGAATTTTCCTTCACCAAATAGATGCATTTGAGTGCACATAAGCTTTGAGAAATTAAGTGATTGTGCTAGATGGTAGTAGTGGGACAATGTCTTTTCCTTTTTAATTTTATGAGATTCCTTAAATAACTTGAGTTTTGCCTTGGTTTTAGTGTGAATGAGCCTAGGCATGACTCTTACTAAATAGAACCAACTCCTCACTCAGAATGAGATGGTGTGATTGTTCTTTATAGCATGAGAGCATGATACATAATGCTTTGTCACAGACATACACACTCTCTCCAATCGATTGGTGGTTTCTTTGTGGAAAAAAAGCTTCTTTCTGTTGCATTAAGGTAATCATGGTGTTCATTGTTTATTATCTCTATTTATGATGTTTATTGTCTAGTCTCTCATATTACTGGTGCATCTATTCACTTATTTCAATAGCATTGCGTATGCTTATGTGTGGGATTGTTTATTCTTTTCAATCTGAGTGATTAACATCATTAGCGTTGCAATCTCATCATCTAGTTTTTAACAGCTATCACCTTCTTCTCCTTATGATTCTCAATGATGCTCCCATCAGATCTCCTTATGTGATAAGGAAGCAGGATCATCTACTCATAATGGTGGAGAAATAGAGAATGATTGGGTATGAGTGCTTAGGGAACTTGATGAGGTTCTATCACCACTACCAACCACTACCACAATCTCCCTCTGCCTCTGCTCCGATCTCTACATCGATGATAAAAAGAGCTAGATCTCCTATACCTGAGGAGGTCCCATGATGTCTTGGATTGGTTACATGAGAACAATGATGTCTTGGACTGGTTACATGAGAACAATGAGGAGTGGGAGACTCACAACCAGCATGATATGGCCTAGTGTTGGCATACAAGAAGTGACTAGCGCTACCACACTGGGAGTGATAATGGGTGCAGGAGTTTATAACCAATGTGTAGCATCACCCATGGGAGTACAACCAGTAGTAGTAGGATTAATTATAGTAGGGATTGAGGGTGGAATAAATATGTTCCACATATACTCTCTACTACGATAGCAATGTAACAAACTCATGGCCAACTATGAGAGCCGCTCCAAGTTAGGATCATGGGTGATGGCCTACATCTCGAGGGATTCACTATATGTAAACTCTCTATGTCACGTGCATTCAAGGCCTAATTTAAAAACCCCTTATCTATAAATTTTTTAAAAATAAAACACATCCATTTTCTATTCAATCTGTAAATACCCCCTTTAAATGGTTCCCTTATGTATGTAAAAAAATGTGTAAAAAAGGACTTTAGAAAACCCTTATGTTGAACCCACGTGCTACGCTTACATATTTATGAGTTACCCTCCCGAGGGCCACATGTTATATACCATAACAAATAAAGCTATAACATCTAAAAAGTAAAATGAACATAAGAATGCAATGAATATAAGAGCTTTATATATGCATACAAAGAGCTACAAGGCGATATGTATGCATACATAGAGCTATTATGCATGCATACAAGGATATATTATACGTAGAGCTAGAAGGCTCTATGTATACATGCATAGCTCTATGTATGCATAGAGTTACCCATAAACCAATGCATGAAGAAATGCATAGAGCTATACAATAGCTCTATGTATGCATACATAGAGCTATTTCCATGTATACATAAAGCTACAAGGCATGCATACATAGAGCTACAAGACTCTATGTATACATAGAGCTACAAGACTCTATGTATGCATATAGCTCATGCATACAGCTCAATTCATAGATCTATGCATACAGACATAGAGCCTTGTAGCTCTATATATGCATTCATAATAGCTCTATGTATGCATAATAGCTCTAGATGTATGTAGGCATACATTGAGTTACAAGGCTCTATGTATGTATACATGGCTCTATATATACATAGAGCTCTTGCATAAAGCTCTAAACCTAGATAAATGCATAAAGAAATCCATAGAGAAAAGAAAACAATTATGGGCTATTGCTATTTAGAGGGGTCTTTGATATTGTCGGACTATTTCTCCAAAAATTATTTTAAGAAAAATCACCCAAATTTTTCTAGTTTTTAGTGGGTTTTGGAGACAAATTCACCAAAAGTACACTATATACTATCGTATAAGATAGAAAATTTTAAATATTTATACTTGTTTCTAAAGTTTTAGGTTTATATATATAAACATTTGCCAACCCATCTATAATTTTATTGGTGTCTTATTTTTTACCCTGATAGAGAAACACATAGAGTTATACATAAAGCTACACATGCATACATAGAGCCTTATAGCTCTATGTATGCATGTATAGATCTATGTATGTAACTCATACATGAGACCTAGATTAGGAATGAGATTGATTGTGTAGAGAGGAGTGGAGGGAATTTCAGGACTAGAAAAGTACTTTTAAAAAGAAGGTGGTAGCATCTCAGGTCGTAAATATATTTTATCCCCAGCGTTACTATAAGAAATGATAATATTACCATCACTTGGTGACACTTTAGCAAAATTTTACCAGTGCTCCTTAGACATTGTGTCATGTCCATCCTGTGTATTACCTTCAAACATTATTTCTTCGATTAGCTCTTTCACAAAATCTTCTTGTGCGTGTGGTTCCATATCCTTTTACATGTGTGTCTCCATATCATCAACCAATTCCATTAGACTGAACCTGCTAGGAGTTACGCCCCAAGGGATGAATGTCTAGGATCTTTCCAGGCGTGCCGAGAATGCTTGCCTCTAATAGATCCCTGAACTATGCATGCACCAGGCAGCTATCCACAATCTTACATACCAAGGTGGAGAAGCGAGGAGCTAGAGGTATCCTTTTCTAGCAGCTATCCACAATCTTACATACCAAGGTGGAGAAGCGAGGAGCTAGAGGTCTTCTTTAGAAAAGGATAGGCAAGGGACGACGGCCATGGAGTTCAAGGCCAGAAGATGGAAGATGCCGAGACTTGCAATGTAGATAGTGTGCGGCTGCCATGGAGCTCAAGGCGAGATAGAGAAAAAACCTTGAGAACTCGATAAGCACGTGCGACCAGGAAGAAGAAAGAGGACTGAAGCTATATGGGAGAGGAGGCTGAGGCAAAAGAGAGAAGGGAGGGGGGGGCGTAGGCGGACAGTGAGGCAGGAAGACAAGCGAAGCGAGAGAGGGGGGCAGCAGACGGGGGAGCTGCGCACTGAGCAGGGGGATGGGGGTCTAGCACAAGCGAAGGAGGGGGGGCTACGGGGGATGGGCTGGCACAGGCAAAGGGTAGCTTCAATAACGTGATTTTGTATCCAAACCATTTTTTTCAATGAGAGGATGTGCCTTCTCTATTCTTTTGTATGTGCGCATGCCCCCATCAACAATCAAACATTGGTAGATTTCTTTGAAAAATGTAACACAAGATTTTTGCTATTATGAAGAGCACCTTTCTCATGCATAGCATGCATGCTAGAGATGAAACCATGGATAATTTCAGAAATATAGCTGCAAACTCTGGGAAGCCATAGATAGAGTCATTCAGATGGCTAACAAAGTGATGTGGTGGATGAGAAGATGCATCAAACCAAAGCACTGGTCTGCCAATGCTCCAAATGTGAGCCAATCCAATATCAGAATATGATTTAAGGGTCACACACAATGATACCCTAAAATCATAATACACACACACAATGATCCACAAGAGATCAAAATATGTAAGGAAAAATATTCATGTTTATTATTAGTATATACACGGATCTAGAATGCAAAAGCACACTAAGCCATGTGAAACTAAAATGCATCACATAACGATCCACAAAAATGTGAGAAATTATCATTTTATTATTATTTAATTTAATTATAATTTTATTGTTATTTAATTTTGAATTCATTTACACATTAACTCAAAGGAGCCAAGAATGCACACTAGAATTCACGCATTGATCCACAAGAGATCAAAATGCAGTTGAAGCAAGAGCTGCATAATGTGCACAAGAATAAGATAAGTATAAGCATTTATCATTGAAAGTAAAAGGGCTTGTAGATGCCCTTGGGGCTATTGGAGATCCTGTGGATGATGACAAGCTGGTGTTGGCAGTCACATTATTGAATGGGCTTGGCAAAGAGTATGACTAGTTTCAGAATCTATCCAAACTCATGAGAACTTACAAACCTTTGAGGAGCTTATATGAGGAGGGAGTAAATCATCTTCTCAAAATATGCAAGAGTAAGTCTTCTACGTGCACACATGTAAAGGTAGAGGTAGATAATCATCTGCTACCAGTTTAGAATCTAAAATCGTGGGCAACAACAAAAAAAAGAAGAATCTAATGTATAGATAGGTGGACAAGGCTACTCTAGAGACAGAAGGAGCCAAATATTTCGACGTGGATGGCAAAGAAACCAAAGTAGAAATAGTATGGAGTACTATTATTGTCAAAAACTAGGGCAAGGGGTGCTAAAGCAGAATGATATCAAAAGTGGAAAGCTTGTGAACAAGCGAATTATGCATCTTTAAGCAAGCAAGTAAAAGATAGAAGTGAGCAGCTTTTACGATGTAGCATATACCTAGTTATATGACTACATATGCAAGGAAACTTGGAGATGTATGGTATGTTGATTCGGGTGCCTCTAACCATGTGACCATTCATGGAGAGTAGTTTAGATATTTAAAAAATGCAAAAACTAGGGTATGTGGAAACAGGTGATGATACTATGTCTTATTACACATGTTGGTAAGGTACCATTGTCTATGTAGGATAGAAAAATGAAGTGCCTAGCTGATGTATTTCATATTCCAAATATTATAAAAAACTTGGCTTTTGTTGAACAAGGCACGAACTACAAAGTGAGGTTTAACCCTCATGGTTCTCATGTAAAAGTCCTCAATAACCAATGGGTAGCAACAAAGTTGGTAAAATGTTTACATTAGATGTAAACATTCCTGAAGTAAAGGGTGTGATGTTTGCACATGGTACAAGTGTGATTACAAAGGCATATGGTTTTTAAATTAGGCCTTGAATGCATGTGATATAGAGAGTTTACATATAATGAACCCCATGAGTCTTTCATAATGCCTGATGTTTCAACATGTCATTCATTTGTTATGGGAATAGAGATTTGTAAACGAGCCTTGATAAGGAGTTTGGGATCCTCACTATTGTTACACAAAGTGTGCAAACAACCAAACTAGTGTTGAAAACACCTAGCAGCAGTGATCCATGTGTCCATAGTTCTATGAGGGTTAGATATCCAGTGGACAAGTTGAGATATGATGGGTTTATAGCCCATCATTATTATGCTTATATGGTCAAAGCAATATAATAGATAAAGCCCACATGCTTTGAGGAGGCACTTCGACATAAGCACTTGGACATAAGCCCACATGCTTTGAGGAGGCACTTGGACATAAGCACTACAAAGATGTATGGATAAAGAGATGGTTGCATTGGTGGATGCAAAATGAGACATGGGATTTAGTGCCTTTGCCTAAGGAGAATAAGAATTAGATGCAAGTGGATCTATAAATCAAAATTAAGATAGGTCTATGAGTATATATAAGGTAGGATATGCACAGACCTATGGCCTTGATTATGAGGAGACCTTCAATAGAGTTACTAGGATGATAAACCATGAGAGTAATCATTGTTATGAGCTATAGCTAAGAAATGGGTCTATGAGTAGGTATAAGGCAAGATTAGTAGCCAAGAGATATACACAAACCTATGGAAGTGATTATGAGAAGATTTGTAATCCAGTTGCTAGGACAGCACCATGAGAGTAATCATTGCTTTGGATATAGCTAAGAAATGGTCTTTATATCATATGGATGTAAAGAATACATTTCTATATGAACTTTATAGGAGGAGGTCTACATGGTGAAGCCACCAACATATGAGGATCATGCACAGCTAGAGTTTGTATGTAGGTTGCGTAAAGCCTTGTATGGCTTGAAATAGGCACCTAGAGCATGCTAGTCATACAAGATAAGAAAGTATCTTTTCACTATTGGATTTCATATATCTACAACAAGAAAATTTTCAATATCAAATTCTATATCTACAACAATAGATTTTTCACTATATGTGAATAAGATGGACACATTGCCATTGTTTTAGTAGTCATCTATGTTGATAACTTTATTATCATAGGGGATCGTGATGGTGACATTCATGAGGTGAAGATTCTCCTTAAGAGGAAGTTTGAAATAAACGATTTGGGTGAGCTATGGTAGTCCTTAGCTTAAGAGTCCAGATTTTCTAAAAATTTTAGATTAAGGTTCTGAGGGGCCAATTAGATTAATCCAAATGTAGGGAGGAGATAAATTGAAGAAATAAAGAAAATCTCCCCAAAAATGAGTAAATACTCACATAAGATGAAAAGTTGACTAAGGACAAGGTTATTAGTTAGAAAAGAAGAGATATTTAGAGGAAATGATGCATTTTTGACACCTCGATGTGGGGGAACTCCCCTCATGAAGGAGGTGTCTATTTCACATGTGTGGTAGAGTTTTAAACTCTCAAATAATGAGATATTTCATCTCTCCTCTCTCCTGTTTCAATTAGAACTGAAAAGAAAGCTAAACTGACCTAAAAATAGTCAAAAAGTGACCAAACTGATCTGGAAAATTCTAGAATCAGTTTGCTTGGTTAGAGGCTCACTTTTTCCTATAAATAGAAGCCTCCCCCTTTGTAAAAGCTTAATAGTGTTTTATGCACTGTTACTCTATTCCTCCCCAGAGCCAAAAACAATGAATTTATTGATAATTCATTAGTTTTTGACCATTTCCTCTTCAAAAGAATTGGTGGCCACTCTTGTTGGAAACAAGAGTAGATCCCTCAAACCATCAAGCCAAAGGAAAGCTCACAAAAATTCATGTAAGCTAGAAATCCTACTTTTTCTTTATTCCATTTAATGGTTTTCTAATTTTTATTTTCTTTAAAATGAAAAATGATGTTATGCCTTGTTGGAAAGGCTTTCCCCCTCTCTTCATTCTTGAATTCAGCCTTTCTTTATCCTAGATATGTAATCAAATTGTTAGAATTAAACTTTTCATATTGTTTCTCTTTAGAAAGTGGAATTTGATTAATTTAGAATGCTTTAAACCATTTGGGATAATTTCTAAGTAACTTGAGAATGAAAAAAAATTAAAAAATGGTCAGCCATACAAAGGAGGTTATGGCAAAATTTTCTTAAATTTTGTGAAATAAGTTTTATCCTTTATTATTCAAAAAGAGTAATCCCCACCATTTGTGTATTCTAAAAGTGTTATTTTCATTCTATGCATAGAAAAATGCATATTAGAAATATTTTTATTATAAAAGTGTTATTTCCATTAGAATTAATTTCTATGCATAGAAAGATGCATATTGGAAATTCTTTTAATCATAAAAGTCCAGTTTTCATTTAATTTTGATTTTATGCATAGAAAGATGCATAAAGGAATTAATTTTTATTTCAAAAGAGTTATTCTCATTGATTTTGATTTTATGCATAGAAAGATGCATAAAGGAATCTATTTTTATTTCGAAAGAGTTATCCTCATTGATTTTGATTTTATGCATAGAAAGATGCATAAAGGAATTTATTTTTATTTCGAAAGTGTTATCCTCATTGATTTTGATTTTATGCATAGAAAGATGCATAAAGGAATTTATTTTTATTTCGAAAGTGTTATCCTCATTGATTTTGATTTTATGCATAGAAAGATACATAAAGAAATTTATTTTTATTTCGAAAGTGTTATTCTCCTTAAAATTGAATCCATGCATAAATAGATGCATAAACAGATTTTTATAAAAGTGTTATTTCCCACTGAAGTTGTTCTTATGCATAAATAGATGCGTAAAAAATCTTTATATCAAAAATAAGAATTCTCTTACATTTTATAAATAGATGTGATGATATGTGATGCGAATCAGATAGATGGGAATGAATGGATGGATGGATGGGATGAGAATAGATGTGAAGAGAATGAGAGGTAAATAGATGTGATGAGATGTGATGTGAATCAGATAAATGTGAATGAATAGATGAGATGTGATGTCATGTGAATCGAGACGTGAATGAATGATATATGATGTGAATAAATGTGTTAGCACGTGAATCGAGATGTGAATGAATGATATAGGATGTGAATGAATGTGATAGCATGTGAATCGAGATGTGAATGAATGATAAGGGATGTGAATGGATGTGATGCGATGTGAATCAGGATGTGAATGAACGATGAGGGATGTGAATGAATGTGTTAGCATGTGAATCTGGATGTGAATGAATGAGATGTGATGTGAAATGGATGTGATAAGATGCGATGTAAACTGGATAGATGTTAATGTATGTGAAATGAAGAGATGTATGGGTAGATGCAAGTGGATGAGATCTGATGAGATAAATGAGGAAATAAGTGATGAGATAGAAAAAGATGTGATTAGATGAGAATGGAAAATACTTATGAAATGAATGTGGATTGATGTGTGGGTAATGTGGATTGATGTGGATGGATGAGTGGATAATGTGGATTGATGTGGATGATGTGGATGAATGTATGGATGATGTGGATTGATGTGTGGATAATGTGGATTGATGTGGATGGATGAGTGGATAATGTGGATTGATGTGGATGGATGTATGGATGATGGTGTGGATTGATATGTGTGTAATGTGGATTATCGTGAATGGATGTATGGATGATGTGGGTTGATGTGTGGATAATGTGGATTGACGTGAATGGATGTATGGATGATGTGGATTGATGTGTGGATAATGTGGATTGATGTGGATGGATGTATGGATGATGTGGATTGATGTGTGGATGATGCGATTGGATGTGATTTGATGTGGGAACGATGTGATGTGATAAGGATCTATGAAGAAAAAAAAATTATGGGAAGATGAGAAAAGATGGGGACTAATGTGAAAGGATGTGGAGTGATGAGAAAAGATGGAAATATTATTGGAACTGTATTTGTATGTGAAATCTGTTTTTAAATAACTGTTTTATGTCAAGAATGCTGGGGAAGCATTTTGACCGTCTTGTGAATGAGGTCGTGAAGACCTATCTGTTAAAGTTGCAACTACTGACAGAGAGTCAACGGAGGACATCTCGCGTAGCAAGGTTGACCAGCCTCGGTTTGATTTAAATGGTGAGCTTCCGGTACAATGGATGAGGGACCAAGGAAGCGGCCTATGAGTGAAGCGCTAGGTTACTTGCGAAGGATCCTAGAGGGTGCTAACCATACGGTGCTTGGGCTCTAGGTCACCGAAGATACCCACACGTACGTCAGGGAAGATATTGGAACAAGGAGTAAGAGTTGTTTTCTGAATTTGGGCATGGATCTGGTTGATTGACCTTACTTGTATCCATTGTTTTTTGTAGCTTTTGCTTCTACCGCGCTCTAGGACGTGCACAAAATAGGAAGGGGGGAGTGTTGTGTGACGAGTGGACGAGTAAAGATCAATGCAAGGAGGCAACAAAAAGATGCTTAGGGCTCTTGTAACGAGTTCCAACTTGTAGATGAGTGTGGGAGTGGGCTTGACAATAATCCCACATGGGAACTTTTGGGAGTTTTAGAGTTTTTGTATAAAAAGTGGCTCATTTGAGAGCTTATGGACACATTGGGCAAACTCATGTTTGAGCTCTCTTGAGACTAGCTCTCTCTCTTCTTCCATAGAGGTGCAAGCTCTCTTGAGACTAGCTCTCCCTCTTCTTCCATAGAGGTGCAAGCTCTTCTCTCTCCCCATCTACATTATTGTAAGTTCTATTTTTGTTAATTCAATGCAATGAGTGGATGTTTGTCTCTCTTCTCATGTCAATTCTCTAGTGTGTATGTTTCTTGTTGATAGCTTCAAGGTTTGTGTGTATGCTAGGGAAATGAGTGTTTGAGAATGAAGAATGCTTTGATCTTGTGTATGCAATAGCTTAGCTTTCTTCTTGTGTTGAATGTATGAATGAGTGGGATGATGAGTGAGTGAGCAATAGCAAGATTGAGCTTGTGTGTGTGTTAAGTCTATGTCAATGGTAGTAGTATTCTTAGCATTCTCTCCATCAAATGGATAAGCTTTTGAGCACCGGTACGGGTTGAATCCCTAGCTCCGAAAGGGATGCAAATCCCATTGGATTGAGCTATACGATTTCACCTCTAGTTAGTTCTCTTGTCTCTACTATTCTCTATGGCATGCCTGAATCATATCGCGGATTTGATACCACACTCCACTTCCAAATAAAGAGCAATTCATAGTTATATACCTTGATGAGTTTGTGGCTCTCTTGCTTCAAGAAGAGCACTCTCGTTCCAATAGGAATAATTTGCTTGCTTTTGATCAGGCATCTGCTGCCTCCTAGAGACCACAAAATGCATGATTATCTGGTATTAGCTTAACGACTACTCTGGATGCCTGTTGTAAGCTGGCAATTAAATATAAAGATAATATGCTGGAATTGCCACAACCAAAAGATGTCAAAATATCTTCGCAACCAGAAGATGTCAAAATATCTTCGCGCGCGCGGGCAGCAACAACTTTGCGAGCTGCTTCGAGTCACCAAGAGATTGGAACTCGAGAGCAAGCAAGTCGGGAACATGAATGTGGATAAACTTAGCAATGCAATACAGAAAAAATTAAAGGTAAAGGATGGAAGAGAAACATCTGGGCATGGGCATACCCATCTTTACCCTCATAGAGAATTGGTGTGGTGCTCTATGTGCAGATTGAATCACATTACCACCGAATTCCCTCAGTTAAGAGCAAGGCCATTACTCTATTGTGCGTACTGTGTAAAATTAAGGAATCATGACACCTCCATGTCCATATATCCAAGATTCCAAACCGTAGCACAGTTACTGGTACCTAGAGCTTTATTAGCCTTACCAGCACCACATGGGCAAATCACTACAAGTGTAGGATAGCCAAACCCTTCCTATTTACCTAAGGGGATGTTTCGGGTATAGAACACTTTACCTCTACCACCACCTGTTCTACCACCATAACCACACAGGCTAAAATTAACCAAGTATTGATTGAAGAGCCATCAAAAGATATGGATATGGTGCGTGAAGTAGAAATTAGTGGTGAGTACTATAAGGAAGCTATAGAGATTGCACTAGAATTTTATGTCTTACAAAATAACACGCCAGTACCTGTGTTTCAAACCATGGTACAGTGGAAGGGTAAGGACCTAAACACAAATATGAGGAGAGGACCACTACAATGTTTTAGTGGTTGTGGTGGACCGCATCGAATCGCTGAATGTCCAAACAAGAATGTGGTTCATACGCATGAACCTCAACAATTGACTACACCACCTAATGACATGCAAATACTTACTTGTACTAAATGTGGGATTGATCATTTGATCAAAGATTATCCATACCGTGCAAGTGGTTTGACTTCCACTCCTAACTAGGCCATCGTCTCTAGACCATAAGTGTGCAACCTAGAAACATCACGCCACTCAATGTCTTGACACGAGCCCAAGCCCAATTGGGGGAAAAAGGAAAGAACCCAATAGATGCAACCACTTCTAGAACTGGCAAGAGAAGGAGGGTGAAAAATGTGGGTAAGGGTGACACTAGGGTCACAATTCAAGATGGATCTGAAGAAGATACGATTGACACTAGATCCACTCAATCAAGAGAAGAGAAGGATCAAGCACTCAAACCAAATGAGCTTCACCAAGAAATGCAAGGGGAAACACCATCAACTCCTAAAGGAGTCAATGTGAATACCCAAATGCTGAAGAGGAGATAAGGAAGCTTGAAGAATCCAGGGCCCTAGTAGAAGAGTGTCAAAACGAATTCATGAAGCCAAAAGTTAAGGGCTAACTGGGTTAGGGATACAATGTATCTAAGAAATGAACCAAAAAGGGAAAGGGAATTGGACATACCTACTCCAATTCTAGAAGAGACGGAAGAGGGATCTCAAGGAAACACGATGTCAAGAATGTTAAAGGAAGATGCACAGGATGAGTTTATCCATTCATTCCCTAGGGATGGATACCAGATGCACACATGGAAGGAACTCTCAATTTCCAGAGAACCCAGAGACATAGGAAGTCTCACGCCATTGGGAAAACTACTACGCAGTTCACCAACATTATGGGCAGACATAAAGGAATGGGTAGAGGGCGAACTAAGGCTAGCCGACACTATAGAGGAGGTTCACTCACCCTTGACAAAAAGAACCTTAAAACATGCAAGGGGAAGAACAACCACAGTCGTCTCAAGATACCGGTTAATCAATTGGGGCGTTATTATGAAAGCGGCAACACTAATGCTACGATCCCAATTCATCATAATAAATACCAGGCACTGGCTATCCTGGATGGTGGGGTGGGGATTAGCATAATCACAAAACGATGTTGGAAAAACTGGGGAAAACCCGATTTGAAAAGAGCAGATCTTATCGTTAAAATGGTAGACGGAACATCTTCAAGGCCCATTGGGCTTTTAGAGAATGTGAGACTGAAACTCTTTACGTTTCGCTACCATTATACATTTGTAGTAATGGACTTTCTGTACCAACCAGACTCATATGACATAATATTGGGGAAACACTTCATGAGGGAATCCAAATTGGTGCATGATTGGGCATTAGACCATGTGTATGTTCTCGTAAGGATTCGCAAATTCTAAAGATAGATATGAGAAATGGAGAGAATACCCCATGGAAGGACAACTGTTGGAGGTTGATTCGGTCACAACCGAGTGAACCACATCTGTACAAATATGCCAACCCACGGTGGAAATTTCCAGAGGAAGAGGAAACGGAAATGTATGCACCACTTCCTCCTCTGGATTTTAGTGAAATCTGGATGCATGTGCTAGCTACCATAGATGTGATGCAATCCCGAGGAACCCAATATGTGGAATTTGGGGTTGTTCCCACTACCTCTATCTTTATGGTCAATTGGCAAACCATTGATGAGGAATCATAAGAGAAAGTTTCTAGCATAGAAGGGATTGGATCACAAGGACGTACCAACGCCCAACGCCTTAGAATATGGCGAAAGCAGAAACAATATATCGCTCGATGAAATGCCCTACTACGAAGAAAACCCACGAATGCCCAGTGGGGTTGAGATGTCTTGAAGCTAATAAGGTACACGATGAGTTTTCTAAGGATTGGGGTGAGGAATTGAGTAAGATATCCCTGGAAGGGAAACATAGGAAGGAAGTCATCCTTTGAGAGCCGGAAACGCCTACGCTTACAAAAGTTGTGCACTAAAAACGAAACAAAGCTTTGGCAGAAGCTAAGCAAGAGCTAAGCAAGAGGCCATGAAAGTTATGGCTAAAACAAAAAGTGAGAATGAGGATAAATCAGACCTACTTTTAGTATTAGACCATTTAAAAACCTACACAATTTATGAACGAAAGATGGTTCGACTGACAGCAAAAAGATTTAAGGAAGATGGGTTGTCCACATCATACGATGGCCCAATTGAAGTCAAGAAAGTTGATATTGCAGAGCTAGGGGAGGAAACCAAACCTATTTATATTGCTAAGGACTTGACTCCGGTTTAAGAAAATGACCTTGTTGCTCTCGTTAAAGAGTGTAAGGATTGTTTCACCTTGGAACTACAAAGAGATGAAGGGTGTACCACTTGAGGTGGTGTAACATACAATCCCAATCATGGACGGATCAAGACAAACCAAGCAAAAACCATACTAGATGAATCTTAAATATGCAACAATTATAAAGGAGAAAATTGATAAAATCATTGCTTTGGATTTCATCTATGAGATAGAACATACGGATTAGTTGTCACCAATCATAATAGTGTCAAAGAAGAATGGGAAAGTTAGGGTATGTGTTGATCTTGAAAAGGTCAACGCAGCTACTAGGAAGGACCATTACCCCCATTGCCTTATACGGAACACGTTTGGCGAGAGTAGTTAGTGAAGAAGCTTACAGCTTCTTGGACAGATTTTCAGGCTACAATTAGGTGTCAATAGCACCCGAAGACCAGCATAAGATAGCCTTCAATATACAACGTGGGAGACGTTTGCTTACAAAGTCACACCTTTCGGTCTCACCAATGCCCCAGCAACATTCCATCGATTAATGTGCACAGCCTTCAATGACTACTTGTAAAAATGGTTGGAGGTATTCATTGATGATCTGTGTGTACACTCTCGATAGACATACCATTTGACTTTCTTGAGAAAGGTGTTTGAGCGATGTCGATTGTATCGTATATCCTTAAACCCCTTAAAATGTGAATTTTGGGTCGAACATGGTGTGATATAGGGACACATCGTCTCTAAGAACGGTATATCCACAGATGAGAGCAAGGTCAAGTTGATCTTGGAACTGCCACCACCCACTAATTACAAAGGTGTGGAAAGATTTATGGGCCACCTTGGGTATTACCACCGCTTCATAATATTCTATGCTGAAATTACCAGGCCATTATATAAGCTACTCATTGTCTTTGAATGGACTTAAGAATGCCAGGAAGCATATGATAGATTGAAGCAAGTGCTGGCTAGCATGCTAATTCTAAGACCACCTAATTGAGACCTTATATTTCATGTGCATATGATAGATTGAAGCAAGTGCTGGCTAGCATGCTAATTCTAAGACCACCTAATTGAGATCTTATATTTCATGTGCATATCGATGCATCAAACTTTGCTATATTGAATGCGTATTGGCACAGCCAGGTGAGTTCAAATTGGACTACCCAATCTTCTTCACTAGTAGCCAATTTAATGATGTAGAGGTGAATTATACTACCACAGAACGAGAAGGGTTGGCCATGGTTTATACAGTCAAGAAGTATCGACATTACCTATTGGCTACAAATTTGGTTCTTTGTGGACCATCAGGTCTTATTATACTTGGTGAACAAGTCTTGCACCACGGGAAGAATCACAAGCTAGTTGTTATTACTATTGGAATTTGACTTCACGGTTACGCGGTGAGAAAGGAGACACAACATGTGTTGGCCGATCATATGTTGAGAATTCCAAATAGGGAACCAGCAATGGGTGTTGATGATGACCTCTCCGATGCTTGTTTGTTCAAACTAGACATGGTGCCCGAATGGAGCGAGGAAATATCTGATTATCTAGCTTATGGTTTTCCGCAAGAACAACCCTTGAACAAAGATAAAATGTGACGGCTTCTCAAGCTTGTTGCACCTTATTAATTAATTGCTGGAGAACTATACAAGCTAGGCAAGGACAATGTCTTAAGGAGATGCGTGAGGGAACATGAGTTCGTCACACGATATTGGATGAAGCACATTTAGGGGTAGTTGGAGGACATTTTGCTGGAGAGATTACAGCTCTCGTAAGGTGCTTCAAGCAGGACTATGGTGGCCTACGTTGTTCGGGGATGCCATAGAGTTTATCAAAAGGTGCGAAGAATGTCAACGATTTGTTATCCCGCAACAAAGGGACAGGATGCCACTTACCCCTGTTATTGTAAGACAACCTTTCAAGAAAAGGGAAATTGATTTTGTTGGACCTATTAGTCCAGTTGTGCATCCATCACAAGCCCGATATGTGATCATGGTGTCTACATACTATTTCACAAAATGGGCAGAAGTCAGAGCCTCTAAGCGAGCTGATGCACGAACAATAGATAAGTTTTTATATGAGCAAATCATTTCAAGATTCGGCTGCCCATTAGAGTTAGTCATTGATCGCAGTTCACATTTCATTAATGAGGTGATTGATCACTTACTTTTTGGATTCCTTGTAGTCCACCGAAAGTCATCACCTTATTATCCACAGGCTAATGATCAAGCGGAGAGTACAAACAAGATTATGTGTACTATCTTGACAAAAATATTGGAAGCAAGTCGAACGGATTGGGAACATAAGCTAACAGCAGCCTTATAAGCATATCAAACATCGTATAAGGTAACGATGGGATATACTCCCTTTCGTCTAGCTTATAGTGTTGAAGCAGTAATGCCTATGGAGAACCTAGTTCCAAGCTTGAGAATTGCAGTGTAAGAACGTTTGACGGAGAATGCATTAGCTGAAAGGTTAATAGATTTAGAGAAGCTTGATGAAACCATCACATGGACTTATGGTTGAAAAACTACGAAGAAAACATTGGTTCGATAATAACTTAAAACAAAAGGAACTAGAAACGGGTGACCTTCTCCTCATGTATGGTGTAGGGAGCACCACAAAAAAGAAACTCAAGTACAGAGGGCTAGAATCTTTCTGAGTGTCCGATATCACACCTTAGGGATCGGTTAGAATTGAGACAATTGAGGACGTACAAACGGAGGATTGCGTCAATGGAAGCAAACTTAAAAAATATTTTGGACCACTGACCCAAGAGATGCTCTTGCAAGAACATCTTTTAAAACAACGCAAGGAGCTTACAAAAGAAAAAATCCAGCAAGCTCAAGAAGAGGCTAAGGCAAGGGAGGCCAAGGCCAAACACATACTCCAAAAGAGAATGTTGCATGTGAACATGGCTTCAATAAACCTCCTTGACAAAGATGAACTAAACATTGAGCCAACAACGGCTCAGGGTGGTGGGAGTCTCTACAGCTAAATGTCATGCAACGAGCATTGCATTAATAGTAGATACGAGATCAAGTCATAATCTGATCTCATATGAGACATATGAGATCAAGTCATAATCTGATCTCATATGAGACATGGGTATCTCTAGATAAACCACACTTTGAGGCCACCAATGCACGATCTTGGATTTACACCGGTAACTGTAATATCCAATGGGAGAAGATGACGGCACTGCTGAACAAGGGCCATAACGTCATTTCCGTGCTCTTATGGAGCTCGATAGACACAAGGAAGTAGGCCATGATTGAGGATATGGAAACACCAAGCACGGTGAAAACAGCTCATGTAGCAGAAAAGGAATCAATCCCATAATTCATACACAAAAAACAACCAAAGTCACAAGGTACTCAACAGTGGGTGCCTAAGGGTCAACTTGGAAACCAGCTATACAAAGATGAGAAGGGCATCAAAATAAGGAGTCAAGGAAAAAGGTTCAAAGAGCACACAAGGAACATAAATGGTATTCACATGTAAGTTGGCAGTATTCTAAACAAAACAGCACTCCACAAAATCCTCGTAAGCAATGGGTTTGAAAGGACTCGCTAATGGCACAAGGTTATTACCAGGGCAATACAACACTATGGGTGTCCAAATCCCCCCCCCCAGTGGCCACCGTTATCTACAAATACAAAGAAAAGGGCAGTAAAGGCATTCAAAACCAACTCTCGACTAAAACAAATGCTAGGAATGCACAAACATTGGTGTGGAGGAAGAAACCAATCAAACAAGATGGGCTAAATATAAAAAAACCACTACCTATAACCACCACGATCGGAGAGCTCGACAAGGTTATTGAAAAGAAGAAAAAGAAGGTGCAACAAATGGACACGGATACAAACCCCAATCCACAAAACTCAATAGAAACACTCTTCAGTTGGGTGGAGGGAAGGATCAAGCACTCTCACACGGAGTTAAAACACCTACAACAACACTTGCCTAGAAGTACCAAAGTACCACCTTGGTTTCCATGGTAATAAAAGATAAAAGTATCCATTACTCAAAAATGGATACAAGGTAAAAATGGGTATCGTTCACTTCATCCAATCTTTGAATGCATGATTGAGTGTCTGAGCATGAAAGGAACGTAGGGTATCAACCTTGCACACACTTGGTTCAAAACAGTTCACGTCGTAAACTGGTCTAAAAAGGTTCACGTCGTGAAACATTCTAAGCAGTTCATGTTGTGAATTGATTCAAAAAGGTTCACGTCATGAAATATTCTAAGCAGTTCACGCCATGAACTAGTCCTCAAGGGTTCACGTCGTGAAACGGTCACATTTTCTCGACCAATCATGGACAGCCACATGGCATTCTTCATTAAGGCAGCCGCCTAGTCTGATGGCTACGCCATAAAATCGAATTTCTTTTCTTTTTCGTCATTTTACATTTGTTGTCCTTCATCGTGTGCACAACCATCGAGCTTGGATCTCATCGATTTCAGTTTTCCTTCATCATGTGCAAAATCGACATATACAGGTTTGAGGTGAGAGCTTGTACCTTGCTTTTGCGTTTTCTTTTCGTGTTTTCGTTTCTTTCTTCTTAAGCATAAATTGCAAGATTAGAACTGGTTGATTGCCCCCTTGTCGTCCGTCAATCACATTCATTATCATCATTTCACAAACCCCACGCTCTGTGGATAAATCATATCATGCATTCATGAAAACGGGTTATTTAGACACGAATCAACTTCACTTCATAAACAAGGTAGAAAACCTGCACTTTCACGAAACCACAACCTGCAACTTCACGGCTCCAAGCCATTTCATAGAATATCCCTTCATGACCTACACTTTCACGAGTTTAAACCATTTCACAGGATAATAGTTCACGGGTTTAAGCCATTTCATGGGATTACCTTTCACGGCTCCACGCCATTTCATGGGACTACCTTTCACAGGTTTAAACTGTTTCACGGGATAACCCCTCACGACGGCCAAAAACCTACACTTTTATGGTTTAGACCATTTCATGGGTTTAGACCATTTCATGAGCTAACCTTTCATGGCCTACACTTTCATGGGTTTAGACCATTTCACAGAATAACCCTTCACAGCCTAAAACCTGCACTTTCACGGTGTTTACCCACCTCACGGGTTTTGGATCCTGTTATCTCACGGTACTATCACGATGTGCACCTTCTCAATTGTTCACACCACTAACACACTTTCCATAAAATTTAACCTTGATTTAAAAAAAACAACAACAACAACAAGGCATGGCACAGGCCCTCACTAGTCAATGGACTGACATGTTCTCAATGTGAGAGAGATGTCGATCTCAGCTACATCTGACCCGGAAGCCCCAAAAACTCCAACAGTGACACAAGCCAGTGCAATGCGAAGACCCACACAGGGGCCGAAACTGAGCTACCTGGGTCAGTATGCCCTAGCATTCCATGGCACAATGATCAGCAAATGACTCCACACTACGCATGGAAAGGTAGCTCTACAATACAATAGTTTTGATGAGTGCTTACAAATTTTAAAAGATACTGAAGTCAAGGAAAAGCTGGAGAAGGTGTGCCTAGGGGCAGATGGCACAGTGTCTTCCTCGAAACATTGATGCAGAGCTGTGTGTAGAATACATCAAGACATGCGACAAGGCCACCAAGAGGAGAACAGTAACTAAAGCGGATGGCACCACCACAGAGCAGGTTTTGATCATGAAAGACTTGATACGTGATGCTTTGCAATTACCACCACTAGTTAAAATACACACACATAATTACGAAAAAATGCTCCTGGATGCAATGTTGAAGAAGAGTTCTAACAACTGTAATGGAGCCGAATATGACAACATTAGGGATGAAGTAACAAAAAAGGCCTGGAGGACAATGTCACTCATCATGCAAGTAAAGCCAGTAGACAGATACAACAAGGTGTCCCTAAACCGGATAGCCAAGGTACATGAGGAAAAAGAAGATGACTAGACTTATTCATACACAAAGAAATGGAAAATTATCTAAAGGTCTACCAGTCAAAGATCTGCAACCCTTACTTGATGACACAGGTGTTGAATCATGTAGCTCAGAGGCCTCTTCCAGATCCGGAACAAGAAGAAAGGATACAACTAGCACTATAGGCAGAACAACCACCACTTTTACTCTGCTGAAGAAATGCAAGAAGGATAGGCCATAATAATGGAAACAAAAGAGATCATGAAGGAGATCAAGAAAGGGAGAAAGAAGAAGACTGAGAAGAAGATGAGAGGCATTATAATGGACGTCCTTGATGAGGAGACAAAGAATCGAGGTAGAGCTAGCCTAGGAAATAGCGTCATACCAAGAAGTATTGGGACAACAGGAAGCAAGTCTTAGCTTGATAGCACCTCAAGAGAGGACAAAAGTATATCATCTAACTCCCCCTCAAAGTCTGGCACAACTAATATTCAAGAATACTTCTCCCCTCAAGAATTCAACAATGTCTGATACACTTGCTTCTGCTGGGCTGCAAAAAGAGTCTGAACCGCAAGCGTTGCCAGATTCAGAGCCCCAAGGACATGAAGAAGCCACATCACTCCCAGTACAACTCACAAAAGAGCCACTGGATACAGGGAAACCACCAAGGGCTCAAGAGGCACCAACTCCAGTAAAAGACAACGTCTGGAGGAGGATAAGGAGGAGATACCAGAGACATCTTTCCTCCATAATGTAGATTATGACAGATTCTTTCAAGAGACTGTGGAAGGATTGGAAGTACTCTTGCACTTACCACACACTGGACTGGAAGGAGCCGCAACAGCAACAAGTGCTTCTCTTTGGGAACAGGAGCAACGTGTATGGCGATGCCATCTCCTTACAACCCATATGCTTCATGACCGAAATGCAACATTATGGAAGCAGGTCCAAGAGGCTACCCATCAAGTTCAGACACAGTGCAAGAGCATCTAACAGCAACAGAAGCCACCCACATGGAAGTGAAAAGTTACGAGAAATTGGTTGTTTTTGTTGTGTAGTGTGGTGGAGTGGCCTTGGAAGAAAGCTCCACTGTATTTTCTAGTCAATTTTGATGTTTGTATCACCAGAATTGTTAATGTGAACAGCAAGGTGATATTTTTTTTTCTTTCCTTGCAAAAATTTATAAAAATCGTAAAAATAAGGAGCCATTGATTGTGTCTTGAACTCATATTACATTCTTTATGCGTGGCACAATCATTTTGGAAGCATCTGGATAGGTATTTTGCACCCAAACTCATCTCAGTCGACGCGAGAATTTTCCACGTGAAACTGGAGGAGACTATTTCACGACGTGAACTACTCTCTACAATCTCACGATGTGAAATGCTCCCGACATCATCGCCATAATTAGGGCTGCAATTCATGGGATTACTTTGCTAAAAATAGGTAGCCTTATCCTGACACCTCTAACACCACGGGTCTGACAAAATTAAGAACCGTGAACTAGCAGAAAATGTTTCATGACATGAACGATTTACGTTTCATGATGTGAGCTGATTGAAAGCATTTCACAACGTGAACAATTTACGTTTCACGACGTGAACTGATTCAGAGAATTTCACGACGTGAACTATTTTTCCTTCACGGTGTGAACTATTTATGCAATTTCATGCCTTAACCAAATCTAACTCTCACGAACCTGGTATTGTCAGATTAAGATTAAGGAAGTTCTTGAGACCAGTAAAAATTATAACAAGGTATTGTGGATTTTTGAGTCGGAAACAAAAAATTTAAACACGTGAGTGCATAAAATTATTCACGACGTGAACAGTTTTCTGACATTTCACGCTGTGAACTGTTCTCTGTAGTCTCACGGCCTCAAAAAACAACTCGATAGTATCTTACTAGAATTTAATTGGGGTAGCAAAATAGCTTATCAAATTATATTCACATGCACTTGAGGTCTGGAAATCTCATCGGAGATGACCTCACTCCTTTTTACGATAGTACATCAAATCACCCAGGATCTTCCTATCAAAAGAGTGTCGGTTCCGGCCACTCTCAGTAAAGCGGGTGAAGTGGAAGACCGCGTGTACGCCAAGAAGGACATCGAGCAGATGATCAATCATCCCACGTTCTTTACAAGTCATGGAGCTCTTAATTCTACAAAGGCGTACGGAGGCAACTAATGAAATGAGCCATTCCAGAATGAAGTGGTCGGACTATCCCATAGACCAAAAATTCCTAGAAGGACCAATGTTGGAAGAGAACGAGGTCTAGGTAGGGGGGAGTAGCTCCTCAAAGACCAAGGGCGGATCCAACGATAGATCTAAATGTGACTACAAGGATGGATTTGTTGAATATGGTTGCGAAAATGGACCGAGAAATGGTCAAGGAACTAAGCACTGCTCTAGAATCCAGACCCTCCCAAATGAAGCCACACATCATTTCAAAGCTCATTCAAAAATTCTTTGGGGATGGGTATCCAATTCAACATGTAGAGATCTTTGAGTCCACATGTGAAACCTGTGGGGCCAATAAGTAATGTAACCACCATGATTCATGCTTTCTAACTGACCCTAGAAGGAAAAGTACATCAATGGTTCCGAACTCTCAAACCTGAAGATAGGATTAATTTCACACAACTCAAAAATGTGTTTGTGCCAAAATTTGCCAGAAGTGGCGATAGATGGAGTCCTGTGGCACAGCTGCACAACATCAAACAAAAAGAAATGGAGTCCATGCGAGACTATGTGTCTTGGCTAAAGCACTTGAATTCAAGGTACAAACTACGAGAAAGGCTAACTGATGATCAGTTATTGCCTTACTTCCGGAGAGGAGTCCGAGAGATCCTAAAAAGCTTAAAAGCGACCAAAGAACAAGAAGCCAGATACCACGCACTCGAAAACAACAATCTTGCTCTGAGTCAAACCATAGTGCAAAAAATCAAGGAGAATACAGATTTGAAAGCGCAGCTGGAACAAGCCAAGGAGCAACTTCAAAAGAAGTCACACATAACAAGGAACGAGCGGCTATCCAGGCTCAATAGCTACAGGAGCTACCACACCTCCCAAGCCAAGGAAGAAGAGCTACAAAGACGACTAGATTCACTATCCTCAACTTTGAAAGAAACAGAACAGAGTGCTCCAACTCCAACAAGAAAGGGAACAAAGCAACAAAGAAAAGCAAAAATAATAATTAGAGCACTCAATGAGACCATTAGCACCAATAAGTCTAAAATGCAAAAAATGATGGCTACACACCAAGAAGCTATGATGCAAATAACATAGCAACTCCAAGAAAGTAAAAAATTGGCCACAAACTTCATAAGATTACAGAGGCTCACGAAAGGGAGGCTGCAGCCAGACAAGCACAGGAGGAAGCAACAAGGCGTTTTGAAGAGCTGGATGCCGCTAAGATGGTAAGAGAAATCGCTATTTCTGACCTTCTCACCACCAAGAACTCATGCATACAAGAATTGGAATGCCAACTAGCCATCCAAGAACGTAACCAATGACAAAGAACCAACCGACGAGATGCAACTACTCTTTGAGTGAGCCTCGGAGATAGGTTCATGCCAGTAACTCCTTGGGCCCCTCCTCAAACTCTGACTCTCGTTTTGTCTACAGTAACCCTCTCTTTACTTCAATATGATATCAACCTGTCTGATAACCTAAGCCTAGGAGAACTAACACTTATTAAACAAAATACAAAACGTGATGTTGATCCTACCATCATCATGGGATTTTTTCGGAGAGACTTAGTACTAACTGATCCTAAAGATATTTACTTTTATCCTTTGCACCCCATTGTGCTCAACCTTCGTAGTTGGTGTTAGGTGCTATAAAACTCCGATATCCTGGACAACAGTGTCGATAAATTAGACTTGTTTGTTCCAGATGATATTCCTTAAACTTCGGCCAAATATGAGGTTGTAGCTCGTAGTTATTAATGGATCATACGCCATGGGTGGTTAGAGGTATATAATACTCACCAACATTTAAATATATGTGAGTCAAGATTATATCAGTCTTTTGGTATTCTCAAACTATATCAAAATATCCACAAACATCTTGAAGTCATGTTAACCACTGTACTTTATAATTTTGATAAAACACATATTGAGTATCCTAATATATCTCCGGAGGATATCACTGATCTACAAGAATTTATGAAGCTCCACAAACCTAGCCACCCACCCTAGTTCAAGAGAAGGTCAAGAAGAAGCATCCAATTTATCACTTAATCCTACTTACCATGTATATTCAAATGTCGCAAGTAAATTACTTAATCCATATCCAAGTGCTCCTCTCTACTGACAAATCTCAGGCCATTTGTATATTTTCTACTTTCCTTTTCAACCCTTAGAATTTTCCACTAATACTCTTGCTCCCGAGGAGTTTCCGACACCTAACCCGTCTCCACCACGACCATCTTAAGAGGTTAGTCACACTCTACCAAAAGATATAATTGAGCCATTTATTGATGATTCTATTCTTGAGTCCTTGTCTGCTACTACAGAGTACGAAGGTTTAATAAGAGCTGGGAATCCTTTACTCAAGCAAAAGCTCATGTTCAAGGTGTTAATGCAAATAACACCCTTTGAACCTACTCAGTGAATTCTACCCGAAGCTTACTCAGATGTCACACCAGCAAAGTAGCTGTATGTACCATACCCTCTCTGAGCACTAAGACCAGAATTAGAAGAGCTATTGCCTTTGGCTGGAGAGGACACGTTATGGTCCAATGTGGCACGACATACAAAGTTGGTAAACCAACACTTGGCAGATCTGCTAGAAATCAGAATTGTTACATTTATGATCAATTACTGCTTCCGCGAATGGAGGAAGGCTAATGTAATCCACACAAGAGGGAGTTATATAGTGATTGTGATGCTAACCCTAAACTGAAAGATTTTGGTATAAAGTCGAAAGAGTACTTTACAATTCTAAAATATAGTCATCAATATATGTGTGTGCCACCAACACAGAGAGTAGACCCCTTGTGCATGCCACTGAAGAGAAGATGGACACCATTAAAGTTTCAAGAGGCAAAGCAAAGAGATTGACATGTCTGCTACAACTTCCTTGTATTCATGCTAGCAATATTTATAGATATAGAAGAGCAAAGAAAGCAAATATTAAATCACATACATGCATGGCACCGTATTCCGGATCCGACAATTATAGCTAGAGTTCGATTCCTGAAACTTATAGTGATCCTCATAGATTAACCCAAAGAAAGATATGATGGATATGGTGCTGATCAACTGCAATTCGACATGAATCAAGAACCAAGTGACAAAGGCATGATATTATATTATTATCGCCTAAAGTGTCTACTAGCATACATGCATGTCATATTCGAGGATATGGTTGACACTGGGTTTTAGATATCACACGCTACATTCAGAAGAACCCTTAAAAAGCTTCAGTCACACTGGAACTTCTATCTTCACGAGTTTGGTGACCAGGTCTTTTGACCTTGGGGTAACAGGTTCTGAGAACAGAACCTACATCAGGTAGGGGGAACGCTAATCCCATTTTGGATTAACAAATATGCTCCTTCATTTGAGAACATTATTACGTATTATGCAAAGGCACTATAAAAGTTATACATTATGAGATATTAGCCACCCCTTAGTTAAGTAAGTTTTGGATGCCCAAGTGTAAATAAGGACCAATTGTATATAAGGCATTTTCTCATAATGAAGACACAATCCCCCTTTATGCTATGAGAGTTCTTGCTTTTGTCTTGATGAGAGAGATTGAGAGAGAGCATTCTAACACTTGTGCCTTCTCTATACTTATATGTTGTATGCTTGTATTGAGAAGTGAGAGAGAGTGATTGCCTTGTGTGGTGGTGTGAGCGACTCTACGGTGACAACGTGGAGGTGGAGCTTGGATGATTGGAGCTTCTCAAGTGAGCTTGAAGACCTCAAAGACACAAGTTCAAAGCATTGGTAAGTGCCCTATGACAGTTGTGTTCTATTGCTCTTCCAAAAGTGAATGCATTTAGTTCCTTCTTGGAGGTGTGGTCGCCCATAACAGACACTGTGGATGGGCATGTCTCCATGCACATGGCAATTTCTCGTGCCTCCAGGAACCCACCACTAAGAGAAGTTGGTGGACTCTATCCTTTCCATTGAGTGAGGAGTGATGTAAGTTGTTGTGCCAGACCTTAACATTCCATTAAAGTAGATCATTAAGGTTTCTAATCTTAGTTTAAGATGTTTATGCAAGCGCTTTGATTGTTATTTGATTGAATTTGATTTAAGCTACTAATTATAGCAAAGCATTAAAAAAATTCAACTTTCTCACTCTAATTTACACCAAATAGAGCTCAAAGCATATATTTTTGGAGTGACTACATAAGCTTTTAAAGTGGATTATCAACTTTCTCACTCTAATCACAACTCAAAGCTTATGTTTTCAAGATGGATTATACTCCTAATCACAATTGTTAAGCTATTTTTTTATTTAATACAACAAAATCAAAGCCTTGTGGGCTTGAAAATCGTACAAATCATTGAAGAAATAAGGGTTTTTCTCTTCCAGTATAAAAGTAGAATACAAACAAGCTTTAAAAAAAAAACAATTAAGCTAACACATCCAAAGCTCCAAAAATCGTATGTTTTTCACAATATGACCTCTAATTAGCACGAGCAATATTACCCAATATCCTGAATGTACAAAAAAACACAGCTAAGTACCAAGCTGGTCTCTATTGGGAACACCAAATATGTTCAAGTCAAGAGCTTACCTTAGTCTTGCCAAATCATTTTGTTTTTCAAGAAAGAGACTTCTATTGAGTATGAAAAAGACATACAACAATCACAGCTATAACCCGAAAAAAAGAATAGAATCACTCCAATATGTAAGGTAATTCAACCATTGAGAAGCATCATGATACCATGAAAGATCTGTGGGACTAGAGGAAAAGAAAATGCCATGGTCCCACTTCCACATAATTATAACGCGCTTGCCTGTGCAGAACGAGAGGACCCTTGAATACGAGCCCAAGTAGCTATAAGAGTATGGATGATCACCCCATATAGTAATAATGCACTGAGACCCAAAAATCTAGACATCCTCAATAACCTATGTGCATCTAGCTCTCCAGATCTGCCATGCTCTAACACTGGTAACAATCTCCCAACTGGTGTCAATCCTATGTCTGAGGAGTGTATAATTAGAGTGAGGGACATCCTGCAATAAATCATGCTGGGTAATACCTCTACAAATGAAAATACCAGAGTCTGTACCACTGCCCTCATAAAAGAGCTGTGGACCAGATTGGGAGAGCCAAGCAACTATCCCCCAAGTCACATGCATGGCGCGACCACTCAATTTGCCCATAAGTTGGGCTACAAAACCCCAAATTTGTTGTGTAGTGTTGCACCCCCATAAACAATGCTGTAGTCTCAAAATCTACCACACAACTAGAACAGGTAGGTGCTACACCGAAAACCAATCTCCACTGATTGGTGGGGAGACCACCATGTAAGAATAACCAAAAGAAATGAATGCCAAAGCCTATGCCAATATCACCATTGTATCACTCGAGAAATATCATAGCCAAATCATTTGGTCTTACACTAAGGTGCAAATGTAACTTCCTAAAGTGGGTGATGAGTGCTAGCCTGTCCATCACATCCTCACTTTGTTGTCACACCAGAATGCTCTATGGCTATGCAGGTAAAGGAAGATGGAAGCAAGAAGAAAATGGCCTTTATGTTGGTCCTGTCTCACAAGAGAAAAAGTTAATGAGATGCCTACAAGCCAACAAACTATCTAAGCATGCAAGAATTCAATAGAGCACAAGAAAGCAAGAATAGAGAAGAGGAACAACTATTACAAGGGGATGCATGTGTATTACTTAATATCAAAATTGACTTATATACAAATGACAAGCTTCCACACTAGGCCGGATAAAACTTAAAAATAGTCCATTGGCACTAGTTCTAGTCTTAAGCAACTACATACATTAACTTTGTCACTTTTCCATTTGGTATTAAGCTTAGGGTGAGATCCAACGTCGTCTAACAAAAGATGGGTTTTTTCTACACTCGAGTAAGCTGGCAAAATGCTTCACAATAGGTTGCACATGTGAAACCATGTTAATTTGCAAAGTGGGTGATAGTTATGTTAGATCTATCAATATATGTTAGACCCCAAGATTGTGTTTTACTAAATACTACTTTGCTTTGAGAGATTTTAAAGTAAACGCAAAAATGTAAAAGCTTCCACGTGCTATGTGTCACAACAAGGTTTGCCTTGGCAAAGAGTGTTAGTATCTTGACACCTCAATAAGGGGTATGTAGAAACCCCAATAGCGATTCGAACACTCACTTATGTTGTGTAGGGAGCTTCAAGGCTATTTAAGTGCTAGTTTCTATTAAGGAACATTGAATCACTAAAGGTCTAATGATGAGTTGTGACACTTGGGTGGGCATGGGAGCAAAGAATTCAAACTTGGAATGCAATTGTCTACATAAAAAAGCGACAATTTAAGTATATAGTTGGGTATATTACGTAGATGGCTTTAGATTTACAGCTAGATTCGTGTGGTCAGCTATGCAAGGAATGAACTCTTCATTGGGAACATAACACTTAAAGTGTATATTTTTTCATACCGTTAAGTATAAGCAATATTTCAGTGTGGGATATATATGTGTGTGTGTGTGTATATAAAAGACCAAGGAACTTGCCCTTCCTCGAGAACGACATATCACATTAAGTTTTAGTTTTGACATGACATATCACATTAACTTTAGTAATTTGAGTTCAAAAATCTAGTTTTGACATGGTATATCATTGGCCTGCATTTGCTATGTTTAGGTTGAGCCACAGAAGAAACCAGTGGAAATATGGAATTCCCACACACGTATCACACAAACAGCTCATCATCTGTTAGTTTCGGATGGCAAGGGCTTGTTGAACCTGAATCTTTGGTTCATGCATTGCCAAGGCTGCCGCTGATTCTAGGCGGGCGACTGTGAGCGAGATGGCGAACTAGACCACAGGCGGCGACGACGACATCTGTGAAACCAAGACGGGAGTCCTGTGATCCCTGGCACAGCTATGGACGCAAATTAGAGCTGCGATTGAGCAGAGAAGCATAGCCCGCGTGCCGAGGGTGGGCAAATCGGCTGTTTTGTTTGCCTGCAAGACGAGATAAGATGCCATGTCTAGAGCAGGTTATAGAACAAACCTGGAACTTCATCCGCAAAGAAGCTCCATCACTGTTTTTATGGCCATGCTCAACAGAATCCTAGGTTAAAAACCACCTTATCTAACATTTACAGAATCAAAATCTTCCAACGTTTGGAGGCCTTAACATAGCGTACACATCTATTCACAAAATCAAAACATCCCTTGAACTGCATCAATGTGGGAAGGGTCAATTAAACTAAACAGCAGACAGTCTTCTCCTCGGTCTGTTCTGGTTCATCAATTCCATCACCAGCTTTACCCTGCAATACCCTTTCTTTCTTTCCTGGCTTCCGCTTTGTCATCTCTAAGTGAATCAGAAGAGCAGTGATATCAGCTGGGTTCACACCACCCACTCTTGATGCTTGTCCGATGTTTTCTGGGCGGATCTGCACACACACACTTGTAGTTAGGATGGTAAAATCAAGGCGATATTGAAGCATTCTCTCTCTCTCTCTCTCTCTCTCTCTATATATATATATATATATACCTTCATAAGGTCAGAAAAATCTGAACTTACAAATTGAGAGATTTGAGAAAGAAATAATAGTGAAGAAGGACAAAAACAAAAACAAACATTTGAAAGATCAAAAATAAATAAACTAACAAACCTAGCTACTAAGGAGAGGAAATCAAAAGATAATATCAAACGAAGACTTTTAATTAAGACATTAACCAAAAAAACAAAAAAACCCAAAAAAAAAAAACAAAAACAAACAAACCAAAAAAAAAAACAAAAAAAATGAAAAACCAAAAAAAAAAAACAAAATAGCAAAATAGCAAAATAGAGAATTGTAAGCACTAAGAGCCAGAACCAAACATCAAGCTATAAACTTTAAAAAAGACTTCGACTCAAAAGTGCAACCATTAACTCCAATGTCTGTCCGAACATGAAGTGTAGGTTCATCACTCTATCATGCATAGCGTGGACAATAAGCTATGACATCCCTACTCACGTCATCAGTGCCCAAGAGTAGGTGTAGGTTTGTATAAGGTTAGTCCAAAAGAACATGCTTTATAAAACCAGCGAACTGAGAACATTCTCTACTTTTCAAGAATTAAGATGGGCAAAGTTCCACTTGTGTTAAAAACAATGAATAAAACCCGTCTTTGGTTACTTCACAAACAAGTAACGACATAAAGAGCATGCTATGCACATACGACAGATACTCTAGGGTAAAGAGAATGCCTATGAAAATGAGCAGACTGTGAACCACAAAGCAGCAGTGAAACCGGCATTGGGCACTGACACAAATGAGGAAAATTTGGTGTAGAACAGACTCTGCAGGTTTAGATAGCTGTGGGAAGACCCAAGCCCAAACCTCTCTGACAGAAGCTCTGGTACTGAGGCTAAGTTCCTTGAACTGTTTTAAAATGTTGATCAAAATCCTGCTATTTCAGAATCCATAGCCTCATGGTTGTCTTTCATTCCCACTGCTTCCTAACTGTCTCCATGAAGAGTAGATGCTGCGACCTTGGTTGTCACTCTAGATCTAACACTTAACATTTTGCTCCCACTCTAGAGACTGCTGGATGTAATGTATGCTTGAGGGTCCTAAGTCAATGCAAGTGACCATAAATGCATGTTTGCTTCTGGTATGGTGCAGGCAACAAAAAAAAAGGTTTAAAAATTAAATGCAGCTCAACATAAGTAGAAAAATTTTATACTCCCGGTGCATTTTACTCAAAGTTTCCAGAATAGGAATCACTCATCTCATGCATACTCACCTTAGAAAGTTTCTCACGTGACTCCCAGGATAGAGTGCTGATTGCCGTATAATCCAAGTCCTTTGGAATAATCTTGTGCTGCTTTTGTGCCATCTAATCAACAAAAGTGAATTAAGAGCCAAAAACTCAGAACAAAATTTCACTACTTACAAGCACACTTTCTTACTGTATGTGCATCAGGAGAGTAGAATATTCTACATTAAAAAGAGCAACTCAGTGTGAGTGTACGTGCCAGCAAGAGAGCAAGTGTGAGTGTGTGCATACATGTGTGTTAAATGTACATTCTTTTACGTATACATGCACGCGTACATACGTAAACAAAGCGCATACACAACTTTTTCAGGGTTGTTACTGTGTTTTTGGGGGTTTGTTTCATAAAAGCACAAGAGGCCTTTTTGCCTTTTTTAATGTTCAGTTATCCAAAATCTTGATTAAGAAACCACAATTATTTTATTTAAAAAAACATAAAACTAAAACATGGACTAATGATCTCATAACATCTTGATCATTGAGAGAAGTGGTTTGGCTGACAAACTGCCGCTGCAGAATTTCCAGATCATCGTATATCAAGCTTTTTGTCACAATTCATAGTCAACACACAGGATATTTGCTGCCAGTAAGAGCTCCCTATATGTCTTGACCTGCACACCTCTCCACCTGCTGTCTGCCACACTTCCCCTACTCCTGCCCGCCATTCCGCCTCTTTTCTGCACATTTCCCTACTGCCTTCCATGCACCCTTTCACCTGCCTGCCATCTTCGCTTCCTGCCCGCCGTTACTCCCCTTGCCCTTCTGCCTGCCATGCCCCTCTTCTTCTCTGCACATTTCCCTCCTGCCCGCCATTCACCACGCCTCTCTGTTTGCCTACCTTCTCCTGCCTCTCCCGTTTCTTTGCCTGCATCAGCATACGGGAATTGTTTTCGAGATGACCGCCCACCCTTTGATTGGCATTAAGGATTTTTCCCAAGCCAATCATCCTCCATCCCCACTGGCCAGGAGAACAATCTTTTCCTCCGAAGATGCCCCCGCGCGTGACTAGCCTTAGGCCCAAGATCCTCCCGTGACTACCATTTTTCACCACCCGTAGGCGCTTTTTATCCCCCTTTTAGGTGATGCCGCTGAGGAAGGACCTTGGACGGTTTTGAACCTAGGACCTCCTGGTCCTAGGCAAACACCTTCACCACTTGGGCTATCACCACATTGGCAGACAAGCTTACGACCTTTCTTGCAGATTTTGATAAAGAAGCCAAGACCACACTCATTGGAAAAAATTTCGGGTCTCATCCTTCCCTCTCTCACGCTAGGGATTGGATTTTGACGGCATTCGAATTTTATTGATGCTCGCCTGCTTGGAAGGGGCTTCTTCCAAGCACATTTTGATTCGGCAGAGGCAACCTCACTGACTCTTGAGAGCAACCCGTTTCCTCTCACCCAAGGAAACGGTTCTTCCCATGGTGCTGGAACTTCGACAGGGTGCTAGAGGAACCGCAACTTTTGTCCTATCTTCCTCAGGTTCCCCAGGCTTCCATAGTGACCAGTCAGCCTCTGAACAAGTTCTAGAAGTCCCCACCCTTCCAGATACACCTTCCACGCTTGCAGCAGGCAGCTGTCACAGCCAGTGTTGATGGGGTATTGTGAGTCATGATACTCGTCAATTATCCCTGGTTAAAGACAATCAGGTGGATTGAGATTGCCAGTAGACTGGACCAGTACCATGTCTACCGGCAACAGGACCACATCAGGGGTCCCTCTAGGAGACAGCGCAAACATGCCCCCCAGGTGACAGCCTGCAGCACGTCCGCCCCCGGTGCCCCCGAACCTCAGCTTGTTGGGGTCTATAGACAGGTTGATAGATGTCCACCCACTCCTGATCCACCTATTGATTGTGTGAGATCCCATTATAGTGGGATAGCTGCGAATGTTGATGCATCACCTTCATAGCAGGATGTATTACATGGAAATTTGTTGCATGAGGATGTATTGCATGGTGATGTACAGCAGAGTATGCACGCAGGTGAGTAAGATGTACACATCTTGCAAGAATATGCAGGCAAATGAGTCTGATGTACCAGTAAAACCTTGCACAGCATCTTGGTGATAATGTCCATGTTGACAAAGTTTTATGCTCCTTGATTACCATCACACCTCAGAACTTATAGGGGCACTGTAGACCTATGAGAGGCACCAAACTAAGATCTAGTGCCATGTTTTCTACCTCTTTACCCTGAGAGTTGTCTCATAGAATGTGCAGAACCTTGGTGGCATGTTTCCTTGCCGCTGGAAGCAGGCCATCATGAACCAGCTTCACCCTACAATTACAGATGGTCCCATCGATATTCTGCATGCACAGGAGCATAAGCTTGATGCCAACCATAAATCTTGGTCTCATCAGGTCGAGCGCTGGAATGGAAATCCCATGCGCACTCACCCCTTTCTGCGCAAATTTCCGACAGCCCCTTCCTCTGCTCTGCGACTCTCTGCCCTCCACGAGGCTTTCAAGACTCTGCCTCTCTCCGCCCCTTTCTGCGCAGCCGCCTTGCTTCCTCCACCTGCCGCTCTTTTTGTCATGTGCACAGTGTGTATCTATTGTGTGCTACACGCACACAAGACTAGCTTCGAGGTTTGGGGCTAGGCAAGCTGATTGGCGAGCTGAGTTAGGGATAGACTAACGAGCGGGCACCCAAGTATGGACGGGTGGGCGTCCAAGTATGGACGCCCAATGACCGGCCAAGAGCCTATAAAAGGGTGGCCAAGGTTAGTCATTAGTTCATAGAGTCTCACGTGTCTTTGTGAGAGCTCTATGGTCAGGAGCCTGGATCTAGTGCAGACGTGCACCTGCTTTATGCAGCCGGCTTTTCGCCACCTTCCTGCTCTCTACTCGCCACCTTGCTTGCTTCCACCTGTTGCCCTAGATCCCCAGCCCCTCTCCCCACTCCTTGCTTCTTTCTCTCCACCTTTTACTGTTCATTAAAGCCTCCCTGTTCGCTCAATGACCCCTCCTTTTTGTTGCCTTGCCTCCTCTTCGAGCCTCCGCCCCACCTCCTTCTTCCAGCATTTTCGCAGCAGGTTTTAAGCATTCAGACTACATTTTGGCAGGTGCTCGCTTCCTTTGGTCCTCACCCCTTCAGGAGGACCCCATGGCGGCCCTTCTGTCATCCCTGACTGAGGCCGCCGCCCCCTGCCTCTTCTCCAAAGCAGATTTCCAGCTCCTAGCTTCAACTGTAGCCTCCCTTGAGGCCTCTACTTTGGTTTGAGCATTTCCTCCACGGAGACAGTACCGCATATTGTCTCTCTTCGATGCCTCCGGGGGGATCCTATTGTTCCTCCCTTTGGCAAGACAGGGCCAGAGCACCCTACCTCCGATGACGAGGATGGGGGTAGGTGGCAGACGGCTAGGCAAAGGCAGCATATACGCCCTACCAGGGCAGCACGCCGCTGCCAGGGGAGAGCCCAAAGGAAACAATGCGGAAATGGTCGTGTCAGAGAACCATTATGAGCATTTATCACAGGAGCATCCATCTCGGGTGGAGGCCCCACTCATTCCCCAGGAGGGTCCTAGTGTCAGGTACCACATGGAGACCAATCCCATGTAGTGGTTCGGTGCCAAGTCTTCCCAATTTATCAGAACCACTGCACCCCACGCCCCCCCTCCCCCCAAAGTAGGATATGATAACTCAACAGCAGATGTCCTCTCAGGGACAAGATTAGATACCGTCCTCCCCCTTTCGCAGGATCCTCTCCCTCCTCCTCCCCCACCTTCTTCCTAGGTCCCCCCCTCCCCTCCCATCCCACTTCATTGCTTCCTTCCTCTGACCTGCCCCGCCCACTTCACCCCCCACCTTCAGCCTCTCCTCCATCATCCCCCTCCATCCCCCCTACGGCCTCTCTCAAGCACTCCAGTTGACCGCCAGTAGCCCCTGACCCTGGGAAGAGCCATAGGCAATGACGGCCGCTACTTCCCCTGTGAAAGCCCTCCCCTAGAGTCTCCATATGCCTGCACCACCACCCCAACACCCCCCCCCCCCCACCCCCCCCGCATGAGTCATGGGATAGCCAGTGGACTACAGTTTCCTCAGATGAGACTCCAATAGATGCCAACACTTTTGCTAAGACTTCCGCTCCTCACCGGGTCTATGACATTTTTCACCGATCCAGACCGGCCACTCCATAGAGTGGCACAGTGATCTTCTCGTTTCCACTGAGTGTTGCAGCAGAGCACGAGTGGAGTCCGGAGGCTGTCTCCTCCAGTATTCATGGTCAGGTGATAAAGCTCTCTCACACCACCTGGGAGACCTGCACCTCACAGTCATTGTTTCCCACTTTTGGCCCTTGGCCTGAATGGAGCTTGGAGGTGATCCTCTTCATGTACTCGCACGTATCGACCGTGGTACCTAACCCCCTCCTACAAATACCTTTACTGTGATAGATGAAGCCCAGTTTATGCTTACAGTCGAGCTAGATGGGCTCACATGGAGCATAGGATCAGGGAACACCTTGGTTGGTTGCACACCAGAACAGACTGCGACTCCTCGGCATCCAAAACCCGCCCAAGTCTCACAAGCTGGAAGGCAGTGCAGAAAGATCTCACCCCACTAGACTCCTATGGTGCGGATAGTCACTTGAAACATCTAGGGATTGGGGAACCCACATTGTTGCTCTAAGCCAGGAGTCCCTCATGCATAGTCGTCAAGTACAAAGGTACGAAACGAGACGAAGGTACGAAAAACGGTACCGGTACCGGTACCGGACTTTTTATTTCGGAAAAATAAGTTCGATAGAGGTACAATCGACTTAAAAAAAAACACTTGAAAAATAGATATTTGTACACATTTAGAGATGCAAAGTCGAGAGACGGTGGCAAGGTAGAAAGTCCCCATTGCCGAAAAAGCCATAACAAACAGTAAAACAAAACAGGAATAAAAAAACGGGCATAAAAAAGTCACCAGAAACAAACGGCCATTAAAAAAAAAAAAGTTTTGCATTAGTTTGCACTTGCATAGTTTCGTACCCTTTTTTACGTACCTCATGAGCGGGACTAGTTTCGCGGACAACTATGCCTTCATGAGGACTTACAGAGAGCCTTAGAGGGAGGCTCTATCGACATCCTCTTGCTGCAGGAGCATCATCTGTTAGTTGGTCGTACCCGCAAATGTGGGAAGTTTTTGCAAGGCAAGAGTCACACCTTTTGGTCACCCGCCTTCGCATCTGGGATCCAAGGCGGTGTATGTATCTCTATTAGTGAGCAACTTCTTTCAACGGTGGTGGATTCAAGCACCATAGTTCCAGGGAGGGCGCATTGGGTGATTACCAAACTTTGAGAGGACTAAGTAGGCCTCCTCAATAGTTAAGCCCCAAACTCCATGGCAGGTCGAGTAGACTTATGGAGCACAATTAGGCATGGCCTCCCTCGAGCGGATTTCTTGTGTATGGGGGGAGACTTCAATATGTTGGAGACCACACTTAAACTATTAATTATCTCGTTGTCAGGTCGGGATTGACATCACCTCAGAGCAGCAACTTGCCCCCCGTCTTCCAATGCATTCGGAAGACCTTCTATACTGGAGCACCACTAGACTCTCTCTTGGAGGCAAATTAGTGGTAGCAATCCATGTCCTTGTTACCATGTGGTACATCACCTAGAGCTGGGCCTTTTCCAGGCGTGTATTGGATAGGTACGGTGGTTGATCCGCAACTTCCTCTACGTAGGAACCGATGGCAAGCCGACACGGGCCAAGGTGGCTTGGAGTGTCATCATTCAGTCTCTCGCCTTAAAGGGGGCATGGGCATTATTGATCCTTCTATGCAAAGCAGAGCCCTTCTTGGTAAGCTAATCATCAAAGGACCTGGAAGGGCTTTCACATGGACCGTATCTCAACCTGTACTCTAGCTCTTGGTGATCCTTGCCCCCGAGTCCGAAATGGATCTTCATAGAGATGAGAACCTGCAGCCTAAGTCCATCCTTTGAGGACCGCTTTGTGGTGAGCCTTTTCTGTGTATGGGATCACATCCGTTCAGCCTCTACTTTGGAATCTCTTGATTACCCTTTCCCAATGGCCACATGCTAGGCTCCCGCCCGCACATCTGTTGGGGGGGTTTGAGCGAGGGACCAACATAGTCTCTTGGAAGTGGCTCACCTTTAGACAACTTGCACCCAAGGCCCAGAAGCAGAGCCTCACTAGATCCGTGACAAAGACACGCTGTAACCATTTGGTCCTCCATGCTCTTTTCACATGATAGAACTCATGTCTAGACACATGGAAACAGGGTTCCTAAAGTTGGAATTGGAAAAAGCACCCGTCTTGGTCAAAAAGCGGAAAAAAGCAAAAGTCAAACCTTGTTGACCAAAAAGCTGAGGGCACCTTTGGAAAGAGGACATCGAATTGAATCAAAAAGGTAAAAGTCGCTTTTGCAAAAAGCTACTCCAAGGCCAAAAAGCAAGGCCTCGAAGATTCTAAATGCATAAATAAAGAATTTTGACTATTATTAAAGCAAAAGCAAGGAGGCAAAGCAAAAGCAACAAAATAAAACAAAAGCCAAGTGAAAAAAGGCAAAAGCAAAGCATGGTAAAAAGCAGGTACCCCTCAAGTATTTAAAAGAAGCATGCACCCTCTAGGTGGATCATACAAGAACTCTTGGAGAACTTGGAGAAGAGACTCATCATCATCATCTTCTTCGCCAACTAACTCCTCCACCACAGCCGGCGGCAACTACCCCTGCAACCCTCCTTAGCCGGCACTCCACCCTATAACGCCCTCCTCAACAGGCCCTCCGCCACCCTGCACCTCTAGCCGGTGTACTTTGTCGTTGCCGCTGCCCGCCAAATACTGTGCCACTGTTTTTGTGCGGCTGTCAACAGCGTCTTCGCCTGCAGCCAACAAACACCAGCACTGCCGCCTTTGCCAGCGCCGCCACTGCCTCCACACCACCCCCACCCAGTGAGGTGCCTGCGCCACCTCTACCCTACGCAGTGTGAGCACTATGCCGCCTCTCCCCGTGCGCCAGCGCTGCTACTGCTCTTCAAGATCGCCTCAACTCCGAGTGCCACCTGTAGCCACTTTTGCTGCTACTCTTTCCTCCAGTCGCCACCTGCAACACCAACACCACCAGAAAGCGCAACGTCGCCTGCTGCCTCTGCAGAGTCCCCAGTGCCGCCTGCGCCATCTAAGAGCACCACCACCGCCGCCACTCCAGTGCCTCCCGGTGTGTGCGTGCCTTTTCAAGATTCTTGTCCAGATTGGGTGTAGAGACTTTTGTGTGTATTGGAGAGCATCAAAGTTGATACGGATTTTGATATTGGTACTAGCCCGGTGTAAGACTCTTGTGGGTCATCCTCGTGGTGAGCTCGGCATCGGTTATCTTGTGCCTCGACATTGAGCTTAGCCTGATCTCGACTTCGACACTTTGTTTGATATTGTATTCATTTGTGTACTGGTCTTGGCTTGGAAAAGCCCGTGGATTATTCGTGAAAATAAATTCCTGAAGAGGGAGCAGGGCCTATTCCCCACTCAACGTGGTGTACTGTGTGAAAATCCCTATTCCCATCTCTCTCTCCCCCTTCTCTCTCTCTATCTTTATCTCTCATACACGTGGTTGTATCTATCATTGCACGCTCTGTTGGGCTTACAGTGGTATTAGAGCAGGATTTCTGCAAAGGAGCCTTCGACTAGCAAGGCAGACTTTAAGCCAAGAGAAAAGCGTAAAGTTTGATATCTCTTATGGAAAGCAGGACACTCAGAAAGCTTTATCCTTCATCAAAAAGGTTGACGCCGCCTTTGGAGGAGAGAACTTCCCCGAAAAGTCCAAACTCCACACAATCCGTATGCATTTGAATGGTGCCGCCTTGAATTGGTGGCTAAAGGTGGTCCAAGAAGGAACCAAATCCACTTCATGGGCAGATTTCAAAACGATGTTCAACAAAAAGTTCCTTCCCGCTACCTTCGAGACAGATGTAGCGAAGGAATGGGATAAAGCGGGAGAAAGTGTGGCAACATAATTTTTCAGCCATCTGATTGAAATTTACCTCATATACTCCTATCCCACCATTGATGGAAATGCGAAAATTTGTAAATGGATTGCAACCAAAGCTTTATCAAGCAGTCTATATGATGGAACCTAAAACCTTGGAGGAAGCCCAAGATAAAGCCTTGCAAGCCAAAGCCTTATATATGCCTTGGATGGTGGGCAAATCAACGAATGAGAATCAAGACTCGTCCCAAAAGAAGAAGTTCAAAAGGGGATCTCAAGCAAGGAATGATCACGAGTGGTTGATGCCGTGAACCTCCCTCCGGATAGGTTCGGAACTCCTATTACAGCAGGTTACACTTTTGAAGGAATGTCAACCGAAGTTACTCCTATTTTGGGAAAGCTCCGCTTACAGATTGGAGACTATGTGGATCATGAGAACTTTGTGGTTTGCAAAGTTCGACATTGTGATGTTATTTTGGGTATGCTTTGGCATAAGAAGATAGATCCAGCTATTGATTGGGTTGGAAATAAGATTAGGTTTCCTTTTAAAGGCAAGAATGTAACTTTTGATGTAGCATTGAAGGGAATTCCATTCCACTCATTAGTCATGTACAAGTTCCTAAAGCAATAAAGTAATCTATTTCCTCGTACTTGAAAGTTCATATATGTAAGACATCCAAAGGAATCTGAGAATGATGAGTCACTCTCAACTCTTGATCATGAAAGGAAAGATTTCCTAAAGAAGTACGAGGATTGTTTTGCAGATACTCTTCCAGGAGAGCTACCTCCAAAGAGACCAGAAGATCATAAGATTGACATCATGCCAGGAAGTTCACCTCCTAATAGACCTCCTTATTAGGTGAGTTAGGCTCAACAAGAGGAGATTATGAAGCAAGTGACAGAGCTTTTGGAAAAGGGTTTGATTCGACCTAGCTCATCACCTTTTTGCTCCACAGTTTTATTGGTTCATGAAAAAGGATGGTTCTTGGCGTATGTGTATTGATTATAGGGCTCTTAATAACAAGATCACTTTAAAGAACACGTTTCCTATTCCTAGGATTGATGATATCCTGAACAGATTGGATGTAGCCACTATTTTCAGCAGGATTGACTTGAAGAGTGAATACCATTAAGTCAGGATTGTTCTAGAGGATATTCACATTCAGTACTACTTTTGGACTCTATGAGTATTTGGTGATGCCTTTTGGTCTTACCAATGCCCCGGCTACCTTCAACCGAATGATGGAAAGAATATTTTGAGCACATAGAAAGTTTGCAGCTACTTTCTTTGATGACATGATTGTGCATTCAAAGAATGAAGAAGAGCATCGAAAGCACTTGGATATGGTATTTCACGAATCACGGAAGCACAAGTTGTATGTGAATGGCAAGAAGAGTGAGTTCTTTTTGTGAGAGATACACTACTTGGGCCATATAGTGTCCAAGGAAGGGGTCAGGATGGACCCACAAAAGGTCAAGGCTATTGTGGAATGGCCAGAGTTCACTAGTGTGCATGTAGTTTAAAGTTTCCTTGGTTTATGCTCTTATTTACAGGAAGTTCATCAAGTGGTTTGCTGTGGTAGCAAGTACACTACATGATTTGACAAAGAAAGCCGTGGGATTTTGGTGGACCAAAGCTGAAAAGGAATCCTTTGAAAGCACTAAAATTTTATGCCAGCAAAGAACCTGTACTGATTATTTCAGATTTGTCAAAGCCATTCGTGCTAGAGTGTGATGCTTCAGGAGATTGCATTGGAGCAGTCTTGAACCAAGAAGGCCATGCCGTAGCCTATGAGAGTCGAAGACTTCAAGGAGCCGAAAAGACCGCACCCACTTACGAGAAAGAATTGATGGCTATCATTCACGCCTTGAAGATTTGGAAGCACTATCTTATGGGTGTTGAGTTTGTTATCAAGACCGATCATCCAAGTCTTAGGTACTTTATGTCTCAACCTAAGATATCAGAAAAGCATATAAGATGGGCTAGCTATTTGGCCCAATTTCATTTTCAGATTATGCATACTCATGGGAAAGATAACAAAGTAGCAGATGCTATATCTCGAAGACCCATGACCCATGTAGTTTTCATGGGATATCATTCGGACTTCACTATGATGAAAGATCTTTATGCTACAGATGAAGATTTCAAGGACATTTGAGACAGGTTGCAGAATAGAGACCTGGTGAATTCTTATGTCATCAAAGAAGGGTTTCTTATGATGCAAACCCGTTTATGTGTAACCAAGGATTTGAGACCAAAAGTAATGGAAGAATGCCATGCCCCACCTTATATGGGACATAGAGGTATCATGACAACAACTCGGGCTTTCGAAAGTTATTTCTTTTGGCCTAGCATGAGAAGGGATATTGAGTAATATGTTAGAGGATGTTTGGTTTGTCAAAAGGTCAAGTTTAATCGACAAAAACCAGCAGGATTGTTACAACCTTTGCCAATTCCCAACATTCCATGGGAAGGTATTGCTATGGACTTTATTATTGCTCGGAAAAGTATTGCTCGGGCTTTGGAAAGTTATTTCTTTTGGCCTAGTATGAGAAGGGATATTGAGCAATATGTTAGAGGATGTTTGGTTTGTCAAAAGGTCAAGTTTAATCGACAAAAACCAGCAGGATTGTTACAACCTTTGCCAATTCCCAACATTCCATGGGAAAGTATTGCTATCTATGAAGATTTCAAGGACATTTGAGACAGGTTGCAGAATAGAGACCTGGTGAATTCTTATGTCATCAAAGAAGGGTTTCTTATGATGCAAACCCGTTTATGTGTAACCAAGGATTTGAGACCAAAAGTAATGGAAGAATGCCATGCCCCACCTTATATGGGACATAGAGGTATCATGACAACAACTCGGGCTTTGGAAAGTTATTTCTTTTGGCCTAGCATGAGAAGGGATATTGAGCAATATGTTAGAGGATGTTTGGTTTGTCAAAAGGTCAAGTTTAATCGACAAAAACCAGCAGGATTGTTACAACCTTTGCCAATTCCCAACATTCCATGGGAAAGTATTGCTATGGACTTTATTTTTGGATTGCCAAAGTCAGGATTCGGGAATGATGGAATATGGACCATTATTGATAGGTTCAGTAAGCAAGCCCACTTCTTTCCAGTGAAGAAGACCATCTGTGCAAAGCATATAGCAAGATTGTTTATTCAGCAGATCTTCAAGCATCATGGATTACCTAAATCCATTGTAGGGATAGAGATCCTCGGACTACCAGTTTCTTTTGGAGAGCACTTTTCGACAACATGGGAACAAAGCTGAATTTTTCCTCAGCTTATCATCCTCAAACAGATGGGCAAAGTGATATTGCAAACCTCACTATTTTGGATATGCTAAAGTGTTATGCTGTCAAAGCAAAGGATCAATGGGAGAAATACTTACCATTGATTGAGTTTGCCTATAACAACATTGTTCACTCTTCGCCAGGCAAAGCTCCTTTTGAGATTATTTATGGCAAACCATTGTTGCCTATTTTGAAGACCAAGGAAGAGATCTTCCATGCAGACGAGTTTGTTTGAGATTTGGATACGGCCTTTGCATAGGTTCGGAAGGCTATTGAGACATCTCAAGCCAAGCAAAAGAAAGCTACAGACAAGCATAGAAGGAAGGTTACTTTTAAAGAAGGGGATTGGGTGTTATTGCGATTTGGAAAAAAAAAAGACTTAGAAAGTCAAAGGCTAAGGAGCTCAAGTTGCCCCCCCCCCCCCCCCTCCCCCGATATTATGGACCTTTTGAGATTACCAAGAAGATCAACAATGTATGTTATCATTTGGACGAGGATACATAATGCCTTCCATGTCAGTTTATTGAAGCCATATACAGAACCACCCCCAGAGGAGCTTGTATTGGAGGATCCACCAGAAGTGGAAGAACAAGAAGAAATCTTACAGTCATAAACAGATTGTATTCCATTCCATGAGAAAAAGGGAAAGGACAGTGGTCCGGAAATTCCTCTTGAAGTTTAAGAACTATTCGCCTATGGATGTGAAATGGATGAAATAAGAGTACTTCAAGGACTACCCAGATATTCTTCGAGCTTATGAGGAAGTAGTTGGTCCAGATATATTTGAGTACAGGCTTGAAACGTTTTGTGATCGAGATAGATTTAAGAGGGAGGGATTGTAGCCCTGGCCCTCTTCATTGTATATATATTTATACTGAAATAGAATTGGTCATTATCTTGCTTATGTAATGGTCTTGATTGGATAGGCTCTAGTTTGGGTGGCAGCGATGCTAGAAAACCCAAGGAGCAAACTTTGTATATTGCGACCAGATGGCCCACATCAAGGTGGAAAAGTACGGTGAGGTACGGTATAGTAAGGCATGCATTCAAGTACGGGTTGAGTTTTGAGGTACATTAAATACGTAAGGTCTATAAAAACATAAAAAATATACTATATAGTGTACATATATATATAGCAAAATGAATGAAAAAACAATTCATTTCTGAACATTCAACAACACCACAATTACCAAAATGAGAGGTCCATCTGTCAACATGTTTCCTTCGCTATCATACTCTCAGCTTTGGCTCTACAATGGCGGTGACCGCAGTGGCTGGCACTGCATCATCATCATCTCTCGCTGCAATGTCTGTATCAATGAGAGGAATGGCTATGTTCGCAGTTTGCATAAGTCGGCTAGAATCGGTGACGGTGGCCGGCCTAGGGTTTTTTTGGTTCAAAATGTTTTTAAAAATTGCCACGTACTTGCCAATGAGGTGATAGCTCAAGTGGTGAAGGTGTTTGCCTAGGACCAAGAGGTCTTGGGTTCAAAACCCCCCTTGGTACTTCCTCGGAGGCATCGCCTATAGGTGGATAAATAAGCGGCTACAGGCGGCGGGTGCCTATAGGCCGTGAAAAATTGGTAACTACGGAAGAATCTTGGGCCAAAGGTCAACCGGGGGAGGGGGGGGGGGGGGGGGGGGGGGGCAAAACTTGCCACATACAGATTCATACAGTACGGTACAATACCGTACTGTACACTAAAAAGTACCTTATAATAAGGTACGTCGTACTTATGCAACCTTGGCCCAGATGACTGTATTGGATTTCGCAGTCGGGCGGTCATTGCGACCAGATGACTGTATTGGATATCATAGTCGGGCGGTCAATGCGACCAGATGGCCCAGGTGACTGTATTGGATATCATAGTCGGGCGGTCAATGCGACCAGATGGCCCAGGTGACTATTCATGAACTCTCGGGTGGTCCTAGAGACCAGATGGCCTTGAGGAAAGACTGAGCGGTCCTAGTGACCAGATGGCTCAGCACGGTTTCGATGAAACCAAACAAGACAATCCATGAACAGAAGGATCATTACTTGTGCATTACATACTGATGCATGTTTGAATTTCTTTGACTTTGTGTGCTGTTTTTAAAGTGTATGGACAATGCTTGGATTTATGGCAAGTGATAGTCCACTAGGCTCTAGACTACTTGGCCAGTACCTGGAATACCCAGTAGACGCAAATGATGCATACTTGTTTGTTGACTAGCTTGTGTCTAGTTTTTGCAGAAGGTAAGTGCATTTATTACATCTAACCCCTATTACAGGCTATAAAGAATATGTACCATCAAGAACAAGGACATTAGTCAAAGAAAGGCATAAAGATGTTGCTAGAGGAGCGGAAGGCACCACATACATGAGGAAAGACCAGATGCACAAGAGCACCAGATGGGGCTAGGTGGAAAAAGGCAAAAGCCCGCAAACTCCTCCACCACAACCAACGGCAACCACCCTTGCAGCCCTCCTTAGCCGGCGTTCCACCCTACAACGCCCTCCTTAGCCGGCGCTCCACCAACCTACGCCTCTAACCGGTGTACTTTGCCGCTGCCACCGCCCGCCAGATACTGTGCCACTGTTTTTGTGATGTCCAGCAGCGTCTCCGCCTACAGCCGCTAGCAAATGCCAGCGCCGTCGCCGCCTCTGCGCCACCCCCACCCAGTGAGCTGCCTACGCCGCCTCTGCCCTGTGAGCACTGCGCGCCAGCGCTGCTACTGCTCCATAAGATCACCTCAACCCCGAGTGCCGCATGTAGCCGCCTCTGCTGCCTCCAGTCGCCGCCTGCAGTGCCAGCAACACCACAAAGCATAGCGCCACCTGCTGCCCCTACAGAGTCCCGAGCATTGCTTGTGCCATCTAAGATCGCCGCCGCCACCACTCCAGTGCCTCCCACATCATTTTAGAGCGCCATCTTCATTAAAAATTCCGCCGCCCTGAAACCAGCTACGATCATCATGTGTGCCTTTTCAAGATTCTTGCCCGAATTGGGTGTAGAGACTTTTGTGAGTATTGGAGAGCATCAGACTTGATTCAGATTTTGATATTGGTACTAGCCCGGTGTAACTCTTGTGGGACATCCTTGTGGTGAGCAGGGGATCAGTAACCAGTTATCTTGTGCCTTGACATCGACCTCGGCCCGATCTCGACTTCGACACTTTTGTTTATTGTATTCATTTGTGTATTGGTCCTGGCTTGGAAAAGCCCATGGATTGTTCTTGAAAATAAATTCCTGAAGAGGGGCGGGGCCTGTTCCCCGCTCAACGTGGTGTATTGTATGAAAGTCCCTATTCCCATCTATCTCTCCCCCTTCTCTCTCTCTATCTTTATCTGTCATACACGTGATTGTATCTGTCACTGCACGCATAGGCTTACTTTCGACATCGACTCTTCCATTCCTCCGGAGTGGCTCACACCGATCCTCGACCGCCTCCCCTTGAGTGGTAGGGGTTTTTACGAGACATGATATCCTGTTTGTGGCTCATGGTGCAGATGGAGACACCCTTATGACCTTTTCTATTGGACCATTCGGCAGATTGAGCCGATCAGCTGCACTTTACAAAGAGTGAGAGTGATCAGGTTTCACGACAACAGGTGGCACGTTGACCCTCCCCCGATCAAAGTGGCCAGAAAACTTTGGACCCATGGATGGAGGCTGTGATGTACATGTCGTCAAAGGACTTTGAGATGTGAAAGAGTTTTGAGTTCAATGCATATGCATGGAAATGCCTCAGGATTTAATATATGGTGAACTGCATATGTAAAGGCAAGAGGAGATGATTGGGATTGATTGTTTAAAGGGTACTCAGATGTGATTAGGGAAATGCTAAAAACGACTTTCCCAAGTACCACTCAATGCCGGAGGGCCTGCAAGGCCGATATATATATATATATATATATATATATATATATATACATATATTCAAAAAGAAACTTCTATTAAGTATGAGAAAAACATACAACAATCACAGCTATAAGCCAGAAGAGAATAGAATCACCCCAATATGTAAGGTGATTTCAACCACTGAGGAGCATCATGATGCCATGTAAGACCTGTGGTACTAGAGGAAAAGAAGATGCCATGGTCCCATTCCCGCATAAATATCACACGCTTCGCCTGCGCAGAACGAGAGGGCCCCTGAATGCGAGCCCAAGTAACCATAAGAGTGTGGATGATATCACCCCATATAGTACTAATGCACTGAGACCCAAAAATCTGGACATGATGGGAGAGAAGGAAGAATTAGGGTTAGGTCATGTGGGAGACATACACAGAGAAGCACAAGGGAGAGAGAGAGAGAGAGAGTTGTGGGGATAAGTCAACTCATGAGGCATGAGTGTGTGACTCCCCTATCACACATGTATATTGCACTAGTACACATAGTGCACTTAGTACAGTAAAAGTACTAAGTGTACTATGTACTATAACTTATGGGCTTGTACACACTATAAGGGTGGGCATTATGCCTTTACCCCAACAACTCCCACTTAAAGGCAAAGTGCCCTTAAGTAAAGGAAAAGAAAAATCAGCATGTACATGATAATATACAAGGCCATATCAAGGCTGAAAATGGCCTCATCCAATGCCCATCAAGTGTCTGCAATGAGCAAACCGCTCCGGAGGCAAACTCTTTGTCAACAGATCAGCCGGGTTGTCATCCGTATGAATCTTAACAAGTTGAATTTGCTTGTTCTCTATCACCTCTCTGATGAAGTGATACTTCACATCCACATGCTTCGTCTTTGCATGAAAGACAGGGTTCTTTGCCAACTGGATGGCACTCTGACTGTCACAATGCAACAATGGAATATCCCCTGTATAGCCCAAATCAACCACTAACCGAGATAGCCATAATGCCTCCTTGCAAGCCTCTGTGGCTGCAATATACTCGGCCTCTGTAGTAGATAAGGCAGTGCACTTCTGCATCCTGGATATCCATGACACAGCACCTCCTGTGAATGTAAACACATAACCGGTAGTAGACTTCCGGTTATCTGGATGACCGGCATAATCCGAATCCGTGTAGCCATGCACTAATGCATCCTGTTTGCCAAAGCAAATGCACATATCGTGTGTGCCCTTCAGGTATCTCATGACACCTTTCACTGCTTCCCAATGCTTCTTGCCAGGGTTGGCCATGTATCTAGAAACCACTCCCACTGCAAATGCAATGTCCGGCCTAGTAGCAACCATGGCATACATGAGACTGCCACAAGCTGAAGCATACGGAATCTTGGCCATATCAGCCCTGTCTCTATCTGACTGTGGGCTGTCCATAGCACTGAGTTTCACATATGGAGGCAAAGGAGTACTAGCCTTCTTCCCCCCGTCCATATTGAACCTCTGCAAAACTTTGCCAATATATTCCTTCTGAGACAAATACAACACATGCTGATTTCTGTCCCGAAGTATCCGCATACCCAAGATGTGATTTGCATCACCCAAATCCTTCATATCAAAGGTCTCATACAGCCTCTTCTTCAAGGCATTCATCTCTTTACGAGATTTCCCGGCAATCAACATATCATCAACATACAAGATGAGGATCAATACACTGCCATCCAAAGCTTTCTTGGTGTACAAGCAGTGATCTATGTCACTTCTCCTGAATTTCTGAGATTTCATGAATGTATCAAATTTATGATACCATTCTCTTGGTGCCTGTTTGAGCCCATAAAGACTCTTTTTCAGCTTGCATACAAGCTTCTCCTTTCCACTCACTGCATAACCCTCTGACTGCTGCATATATATCTCCTCATGGAGATCACCGTGAAGAAAAGCAGTCTTCACATCCATCTGAATCAAGTCCAGATCATCATGTGCAACCAAAGCTAACACAGCTCTAAGTGTGGTCATTTTGACCACTGGAGAGAAGATCTCCTCAAAGTCCACACCATATTCTGCTTGAAGCCCTTAGCCACTAACCTGGCTTTGTATCTTGGCTTAGCATCTGATGCAACTTTGAGCCTGTATACCCACTTGCATGGCAAAACCTTCTTGCCTGCAGGCAAATGCACCAATTTCCATGTTCATTTTGTGCAGAGAATCCATCTCTGACTTCATGGCACGCTCCCATAGAGCCTTGTCTGCCCTCTGTAAAGCCTCCTTATAACATGGAGGGCTCCCCACAGTCAGTAAGCATCAAGTAGTCAACCCCTGGAATAAACCTATCAGGGGCTCTGGAGGGTCTAGTGGACCTCCGTACCCAATGACCATCATTTGCAGGTTGCTGTCCAGCCTGCATATCACCCATTGGTGGCTCCTGTTCCATGTCATAAGGCTGAAAAATCATGCCCGGTATATCCTCTAACTGTGGTATATCCATAGGGATATCTTCTGCCATCTCTGGCTGTCCATTTGGACCATTTTCAGCACCATTAAGGGCTGGTTTTCCTGCTGTAATGGCTGATTTACAGCCCTTTGTTGTTGTCCATGATGTCCATCATCATCAAAGATGACTCTGCCAGGCTCATGTTGCCTTGCAGGCTCTTTATACATGCATGTTTCATCAAAAATGACATCATTGCTGCGTATGATCTTTCTATTCATGGGATCCCAAAGTCTATACCCCATTTTCACCTCTGTCACCATATCCTAGGAATATGCATTTGTGAGACTTAGGATCAAGTTTGGTGCGGTACGTATGTGCACGTACACAACGCAACCAAACACTCTCAAGTGCTTGTATGACGGAGGCTTCCCTGTCCATACTTCTTCTGGCACTTTCCCACCAAGCCTCGTGTTAGGTGACCTGTTTATAAGGTGAACGGCTGTCATAACAGCTTCAGCCCAAAAACCATGAGGTAATGCAGCATGTGACAACATAGAACGGACCTTCTCCTGAATGGTCCTGTTCATCTCTTTGCTGTCCCGTTTTGTGGAGGATCATAAGGAGTAGAGAGCTCCCTCTTGATGCCTTAGCATCACAAAAGTCCTGAAACTGTTTGGACATGTACTCTCCACCATTGTCGGAACGCAAAGCTTTCAGTGTTTTGCCAGTTTGATTCTCAACAAGAGCAACAAACTTCTCAAACACTGAGAATGTATCGCTCTTCAAACGAAGAGGATAAACCCACACCTTGCGTGTGGCATCATCTATAAAAGACACAAAGTATTTTGCCCCTCCCAAAGAAAGCTGAGGCATCTCACATACATCTGTATGCACAAGCTCTAACTGAGCATCTTTCTGACCAAGAGCTTTCTTGTGGGGGCACTGTAGTTGCCTACCATATATACAATGCTCACAAAACTGAAAACTTGAAAACTTTAGAGAAGGCAAGTAACCCAAACGAGACAATTGCTCCATTCCCTTGACACTCATGTGTCCCAACCGGCTATGCCACATAGAAATTTCCGGCAGCTCGGTTGCATTTACATTAGCATGGTGACAAACACCTGCATGCATAAAGTAAAGAGTGTCCACCTTAGAGCCTCTGGCAACAACCAGTGAGCCCTTACTAATTTTCCACTTTCCACTACCAAATGTGGTAACATAATCAGCATCATCAAGCTGTCCAGTAGAAAGCAGATTCTTCTTGATCTCAGGCACATGCCTGACATCATGGAGCATAAGCTGTGAGCCATCTGAAAACACAAGCCTCACATCACCTCTGCCAAGAATCTTGCATGCATGGTTATCACCCAAATAAACCACTCCTTCATTGCCAGCAGTATACCTGACAAACAAGTCTCTGCAACCTGTGACATGAAAGGAGGCACCTGAATCAATGATCCATGAGTGCATACCATGACCACTTGTAAGAAGTGAATGGGCATCAAGTGAAGTCGTAAATAGGACCTCATCCTCACTGCCACCTGCATGTGACACATTGATTTCTTCAATCTTGACTCCACTTTTGCCCTTTGGCTTTACATCTTTGGCTTCATCTTTCTCTTTGTCTTTGCCTTTTCCCTTTTCTTTTTGATCATTTTTCCATTTGTAGCATTGTTTTTTAATGTGTCCCTTCTTGCCACAATAATGGCATTCCAAATCCTTTTTGGAGCGAGACTTGCTCCTTCCCCTTTCTTGGCTTTTTCCCCTTTGCTGGGATCTCCCACGTGCATTCATTGCATTGGACTTTCCAACAGAGTTGTTTTTCCTGTTCATCTCTTCTTGAAGAAGAGCACCCTCAACATCTGCATATGACAGCATAGCATTCGAATTGCTAGTGGCTGTCCTGAATGTGTCCCAACTCTCTGGCAAAGTGCATAACAAAAAAGTGGCTTTGAACTCATCGTCCATTGCCAACTTTTGATTAATGACCTGGCTGACAATACCATTAAACTCATTTAGATGGGCTGTCATAGACGCCCCTTCCTTCATCTGAAGACCTATGAGTTTCTTCAGCCAATACACTTTGCTTGAGGCACTTTGTTGGGCATACAAGTCCTGCAATCTCTGCCACATTCCCCAAGTTGTCTTCTCTTCACGAATGCTGAAAAGTAATGAATCTGACACAGACAACATGATAGTAGATCTTGCCAGCTCATCCATATCTTCCCACTCTTCAGCAGTAAGAGAAGCGGGCATTACACCCCTTTCTTTGATAGGCTTGTGCTGCTTTTTCTGGAGCAACACATTGTAGCACTGGGTTTGCCAAATATCATAATTATGCGAGCCTTCAAGCTTCTTGATGTGAAGCAATGAAGAGCTCTCACCTGTGGTTGCCATAGCAAAATGCAACCTGTCAATGCCTGACTCCCTGCAAATGTGCAAACACTGCACCAAAAGCACACAAAGTGCTCACAGTTATTCTCCCAAGCTTTATCTCCCACTGCGGAAGCACAAATGCAACTTTTCTCCCACTTTATGTGATGAAATCACCAAAATCTGGTTGCTGCACATTTTGGACAGCACCTTAAATGTGCTCTGTTGCCCTTCCAAAGTACTGTTCAGCAGTACCAAGTGCTCACCTGTGATGTATTAAACCTGTACCGGCAAGTACAGCAGCTGAAATTGAACCTTTTGGTCACTCAAAACAGTGTACAGCCATGCCAAAACTTGCACAAAGCTGTGCCAAATCTGTACCAGCAAGTACAGTAGCAATAAATGCTCTCCTGGTGAGTAAAAATCAGACTTTTACAGTCCCAAACACTGCATAAAACAGTCCTGAACAGAAATTGGGCAAAAGCCCCTTGACTGCAAGCTGATTTTTGAGGATTCAAGGCATAAATGTCTTGCCTGCTACTTTGCCAAGCTCAACAAGCATTCAAACTTTAAAAGCCCCTTGATTTAAGATCAATTTCTGATCATACATGGTACATTGACACACATAAAGGCATCCAGAGTGTTCACGATGCTTCCCCCTGGCCACATATACATCCAATACATGAAAGCCCCTTGATTTACAGGCACATTGAGTGCTTGTAAGGCATCAACACATTATCCACAACATCAAATGCGATTGCCTGCATGCAAATCAACCAAATCGGCACAAAAGCCCCTTGATTTGCACTGCAATTTGCTGTAATTTGCTGCAATTTTGCCCAAATGTGCGATTTTTCACATCATACAGCATGTATGAGTGCTTAATTGCACAATTACATCAAAAGCCCCAAATTTCGACATTCAATTTCCTGCAAATTGATCCTGATTGTGACCAATGTCCTGCAAATTGACCCTGATTGTGACCAATGTCACCCAATTTTGCCAATTTTGCTCAAAATTGAGCAATTTGACACCTGTATCTGCTCAATTGTTGATTGTACTTGCTCAATTGCAAATCCCAAAAAAAAATTGAGGAAAATACCTTGTAATTTCTGACTTTTCTTCAATTTGCAGGCTGAATTTTGATAGCAGAGGCTGTTGCAGGAGAGGGGGGCAATTCTTGCTGCTGCTGCAGATTGTTGGTGATGCTCAGATGGCTGGCTGCTATGAAGCTCCCTGACCCATAGCTGCCTGTCGGCTTTCACAGGCTTGTCGGAGGCAGCACGCACAACGACAGAAGATCAGACAAACCGGGGCACCTAGAATTGGGGGTCGTAGCCGTTGGAGGCGGTGGTGAGGATGAAGAAGGCAACGGTGTGGCCGAGGGCGCCCCAGCCCAACACATCCACAATGGTGAACCCAGCAGGGTCGTTGGTCTTGAGGAAGCTGGACACTTCAGCGGCGCGCGTGTCCCCAGCCTCGAAGTGAGTCACGCCATTCTGCACGGGCGAGTCGGAGGGACCTGCTTCGCCTGGTTCGCTCCACGCTGTTCGCCAACGCCTGCCTTCGCCTAGTGGTTTCCGCTAGTTGACGTATTCGCCTAGCGCTTGCCGACGACTCAACGCTTCTCGCCTATCGCTTCTTCGCTCCACGCTGAAGGGCCAGCGCTGCCTTCGCCGTGTAGAGCTACCCGCTTTACCAGCTCCTTGGTACTCGTAGGCCACGCCCTTCTCCTTGACTGCGATCAGCACACGCATGCCAAACCCAGTCGCCCACACGCTCAGCACAGTTTTTGCACGCCTTGTCTGCCTGCGATTGCTGCGAGCAAGCTTCACTGTTCTATGCTTGCTATCAAGGAGAAGAGAGAAGAGGGAGGGATCACTAAGCTCTGATACCAGTTGATGGGAGAGAAGGAAGAATTAGGCTTAGGTCATGTGGGAGACATACACAGAGAAGCACAAGGGAGAGAGAGAGAGAGAGAGTTGTGGGGATAAGTCAACTCATGAGGCATGAGTGTGTGACTCCCCTATCACACATGTATATTGCACTAGTACACATAGTGCACTTAGTACATTAAAAGTACTAAGTGTACTATGTACTATAACTTATGGGCTTGTACACACTATAAGGGTGGGCATTATGCCTTTACCCCAACAGGACACCCTCAATAGCCTCCGTGCATCTAGCTCTCCAGATCTGCCATGCTGTAATACTGGCAATAATCTCCCAACTGGTGTCAATCCTCTGTCTAGGGGGTGTATAATCAGAGTGAGGAACATCCTGCAAACCATGCTGGGCAATACCTCTACGAATGAGCAAAAAAAAATCTGTACCCTCGTAAAAAAGTTGCGGACCGGACTGGGAGAGCCAAGCAACTGCCCCCCAAGTCACATGCATGGCTCAGCCACTCAATTTGCCCATAAGTTAGGCTACAGGACCCCAAATCTGCTGTGCAATGTTGCACCCCCATAGACAATGTTGTACGGACTCAGAATCTGCCGCACATCTAGGACTTACACCGAAAACTGATCTCTACTGATTGGTGGGGAGACCACCATGTAAGAATAACCAAAAGAAATGAGAGATATGGCTCCTTCTGTATGAGTGCCAAAGTCTATGCCAATATCTGCGCTGTATCACTGGAGAAATATCATAGCTCTCCCAATGAGGCCTGAGAGTAGGGATCCTATGCATCTGTCGAGTGAGGAGAAGCCTGGCATTCCGAATAGTGAAACTGAAAAAAGGAAGGCTTTTCAAAGGATCGAAGGCATCAATCCACTCCCACTCTCCTGGATCCCACTGAAGATATCTGATAGGACTGCCACCATATAGCCACAAACACCAAGAGCCACGACTTGGGCTGCACTCTGGCAGAGTCATATATGGAGTACCATCCTGGTCAGTAAACCTTGCATAACGTTAGATGGAGCCGAAAGGTTATATTGCTTTTAACTGCTACTCAGCAAACCATCCTTCCCTCATGGCATCAATCCAGTACAGTGACTCTCGTCATAGTGACTTTGTAAGGACCTGCTGAAAACACAATTATGGGGAGCTCACTCAAATAGAACCTATTTCAAGGGGTCACTAAGTTCAAAACCCTCTGTAATTTCTTACATAAAGAGTGACCTGGTCCAAGAGATGTCTCTCTAAGCCATCTGCTGTGTAGTGCTTCATCATCTTTATAGAACAGACTAGAAACTACCGTCTCAGCTAAAAGTGGGGGCCTCCACACCTAGGCAATAAGATCTGCCAGCAGCAGAAAGAGGGTGGGAGAAAAAGGACAGCCTTGCTTCACCCCAATCATGATGCACAGTGTCGTGAATTTGAAAAAAGACAATGAAAAACTAGATAGTGACGTAGGTAGAATTATATAATACCAAATCCATCTAAATGAGTGGTTCAAGCATGGGGATACAAACATGATTGGAGACACATGGCATCATTAGAGACCTAAAATGGAGCACACAACCATGTCTCCATTCGCCATGAGTTTATGCAATGTGTTTCTCCAGTCTAGTGTTAAGTACAGAAAGCACTAGCAAGCCAACTCTGGATCTTGACTGCCCATATCTGGCTAGAATAGTAGTGTGTGGACACCCAGTTTTAGGCATATGATGGTTAATGACTACACCTGAGCATTCAACTTGAACAGATATTAAACCAAACCAACTATGAAGCTTTCCGTACCTGCTCAAGGTGGTTGCGCTCACGTTGAATGAATCCTTCATATTTTATATCAATCTCGACACACTCTTTCTCATGAAAGCTTAGTGATGGGTTACCATGGCCATGTCTATCAAAGAGATCATAATGTACATGGGGACGCTTTAAGATCATTTCTAGAGTGATTGACTCCTTCACACTCTGTCCAGAAACGGTTTCCATCTCTGCCACCATCGGGTCCGATGCTGGATAGTAAAAGGTTGCTCTTAGAAAACTTTGAAAACAGAAATTTGGCATTAAACTTGTGTTTAATTTTAGCAGCAAATTAGACTCAAGATTCTTACCTTGTATTCTCAGTTTGTGTAGACGGACCTTTTCTTCTTCAATATTGGATTGCTTCTCTTTATACTGCTCCCATCTTCTATCACCAATCAATCCCATCTCCCTTGCCAGCGGTGTGAGTCGACTATCAGCATTGTCTGCCCGCAGAAGTAGCCGATGCTCAGAGCGGCTAATTAACACCCACAAAAACAAGTATCAAATCACCGCATATATGTACTGAATTCAAAGGGATCTTTTCCTAAGAATAACAGAACATACTGAAGTAAAGCCTATCAGGGAACTTGTTAAGATACAATCTATCATGTGCACGCTAGGGGCAGGTAGATTGGCGAGTTAGAGTGGGATATGTTGTAGGTGGACATGTGCTTTTTGGTCCGCTATTGATAGTGTGTGCTTTTTGGGTGTTCCTTCCCATTTATTGGGGGAAGGGGTACCAGTTGGGCACACACCGACGGATGGAGCACAGGAGTGTAGAGCGCGTGGAGCAGAAGCACCTTCGCACAGGAGGCCGTCATCCTTGGGGGACAACCCCGGATGGTAGAGGACATTGGATGAGGACGATGGCAGGGCACTCACGAGAGCATGATGCTCTAGCTCATGGCTCGGTGGGGACGGCCAAGATTGTGAGCCTCACTCACAGCTGTCATGGTTGGGTGGCGAGTATGCCTGCACCCACTTCATGGTTTATGGTTTGTTTTGTAGATTTGCCTTACGCGGGGAGATCCTAGAGGCTTGACACAATCCTATCACATGGGGCTTGCAGAAGCAATTAGATTAGCACAATTGAACTGACGTTTGGATCACATACACAATGGAAAACTGACAATCCTCCACATAGAAACCAGCACTGGGTGCGAATGTCCAGCCCCTACCCTACCCCCCCCCCCCCCCCCCCCCCCCTTCCTTCTTGTTGCAGAGTATTTCCTTTACAATGGTTGAACGTTCACTTGATACCTTGATGCTCCTCCCAACTGTAGTCATGGTGGCATCTGCTCTCGTGACGCCTCTCCAGTCTACTGCTAGCCATTTCAAAAGGGATGCTATCTTCACGCCTAAATAGCTCTTGCCACTATGCTAAACTGGCCACTGCTCTTATATATGACCCTGATTTTGGACTTAATTCACAGGGTATACTAAAATCATTATTGCTCCTGTTAAAAATTGACTCCCAAGTTTTCTTGAATGAGGTGTTTATGCTTCATTTTCCCCTATGCTGTGGAATTACATAAATCATTTGCAAGCTTTCTGCGGACTTGGATCCATATGAACAACATCCCTGGCAGGTGCACTCACTTGTCTATGGACTCTCAAAGCCTACCATCTTATCTTTCCAAAAATACAACATAGAAATATTTAACATAGCAATATTTAACATAGCTGTATTTTCCCTAGTAACTAAAACACCAATCGTGGTGATACATTCAAAGAGTATCCTTATATTGCAGAAACAAAACATTATTTTCCCAATCGTGGTGATACATTCAAAGGGTATCCTAATACTTTCCCTAGTAACTAAAACACCAATCGTGGTGATACATTCGTCAGGGCCTGCTATGGGCTATGAGACGGAGCAGGACAGCCAGGCCATCGATTCATTAGGGGCCAGCCTCGCCTTGTTCCTTCATTGGACTTCTCGTCCGCCGGCTCGACACAGGAGAGGGATCTACGATGGGAGCTCCTCAGGAGCCTCACCATATGGTTCACCTGGAGGGCCCGGTGCTTCAGGGCCTTTGAGGGGAGACTGGAGCCACCAGCACAGACTGTTCGGGGGATCTGGCAGGACTTGATCCTCACCCTGCGAGGACAGTATGACCGCATCCGGGGCGACTCGGATGAGGCGATCTTGCGGCGCCAGGCCTTTCACACCACTTGGCGCAGCGGCCCCTTCTATACCCTACAAACGGGGTCCCCCCGTTGGCACTACAGGCCACCTGTTTGGCTTTTCCCCCCTCCTATTGTATGATATAGCCTCTCAGTTCTTTGTACTGATACTTGTACTTTTCAGCACCTAGGGAGAGTCTCCCTAGCTGCCTTGCTTTGTTCTCTGCTCTCTTTTCTTATGAGCAGAGAGGATCTTTTGTAGCCCTACGGGCGTTTTTTTATATAACTAATGAAAGGATCTTTTCTCGGAAAAAAAAAAACACCAATCGTGGTGATACATTCAAAGGGTATCCTAATATTGCCAAAACAAAACATTATTCATATCATGATGCATCAAAATTGTATTCACCTTGTTAGCATTCGATAGGGCTCACGTAAATCCTTTGTAACAAGATCATCTATCAGAGTCCCAATATAGCTGCTCTCCCTTTCAAGCACAACAACGCTTTTTCTTGATGCAAGCCTTGCTGCATTGATGCCTGCTAGAAGGCCCTGCGGATGTAACTTCAAATCTTAACCTCATTTGAAACCACATAGCGTTCCAATAAGCATCAGATAAAGGTGATGTGTGTGTGGCACAAAATCAGTGCATACACCAACAGGAGCATATCAAACAACAAGGATGAATAAATGCCTTGGACCTACAAAGAAATAGAAAAGACATGTAAAGCAAAATGGGCCCAAACACCTAGTGCTGCAGAGTTTCTCTCTACGATGCAGCAGATGTTCCTAAGTACTCGCGCACACGCCCATTCGGCTACAGATCGAGTTACCCAGTTCAGTAATCTTAAATATACATTCTGTCCTTTTTGGAGGCAAGTTTCGATTTTCCTACTTGTCCACCTCAAAATGAAAACACTTTGTATTGTAAGAGTGTGAAAATGTCACCCAGATATTGTGGACCGTGGCGATTTGAAACGAGTCACAGATATGGCTTACTAGTTTAAATTACCACAGCACTTTCATGTCCAACCAGCACTTCATGCGAGTACATTGAAAGCATGTCCTCATGAAAGAGACAACTTAGTGGATGGTCTCATCGCTTGCAGGGCCAGGCACATAATCAAGCTAATAACGCAACAAATAGGATATTGGGTAGGAAGAAGAAGAGATTGAGAAATTGAACTCTTCGAGAATTCATAGTAGCCTCGAGAGGCATCTGTTGTCGGATGCAACTTGGGAAGCCGACTTGCAGTTGAGAAGACGTCATCTTGATTTTATCATCAAGAACCATGAATTCTAGCTAAGGGAGAGATAATGTCACGACAAGATAAAGCAAAGAGCTCAAGGACAAGATGTCCCAAGGAGAGCTGGGACCAAAGCGGCATCAGGATACGCACCGTCACTTGAATGTGAGTATGAGGCAAGCTGCTAGAGGAAGGCTAGGTTCATGAGTTAAGCCAAGCTAAATTCTGATGCATAACCTTGAAAAAGTGAGCTTAACCAAGTCTCATATTAATAGAGCTTTCCTAACAATTGGTTTCGTTCACAATATCCCCCCTTTGCTTTAAACCGAGGTAAAGTGGAATATAGGAGCATTACAGACATATAAGAGTAAAATAGCATTTTATGCTATGTGTAGTGCTACATGTGAATAGGGGCTTACCATAAACATTTTTAATCCCTTCAAGGTTTTTTTTCCCTGGACATCCGTTGTGAAAGGACACCCACTCATGGATTAGGGTTTGTTCTACTTTCACTTTATGATTATGATGTGACTACGTATATACCACTATTGCACGTCTTGTTGCTCCATTACTCTCTCTATGTACTCCTTGTGTGAGTGAGGTGGTTGCTTGCAGGTTTCCATTGCCCTCAATTCGAACAACACAACCACAATTACTGACCCATTCTCTATCTCTTTCACAAATTCCTTGTTGGATACAGTGGCAGAACATGAAATATACTCATGTCTGGATGGATTCAGTGGGTATAATTTGGTCCGGATGGCCAAAAAAAATAGAAAAAACAACCTTCTTGACAGAATGGGGAGCATTTGCTTCCAACGTATTGACATTTTGGCTAAAAAATGCACTGGCAACTTTCGAGAGGATGGTTTCGGAGATCTTCAATGAGTACCTGACCACCTTCATGAGAGTCTTTGTGGAGAATTTTAGTGTGTTTGGGAAAAAGTAGAATGGCTATCACGAATAGTCATTGTCACAAAGAAGAATAAAGTTGAGAGTGAACAGATTACAAGAAGCTCAATGCAACCACAAGTGTTGACCCATTCCCTATCCCTTTCACAGATTCATTGCTGAATAAACTGCCAGGACATGAAATATACTCATTTTTGGATGGATTCGATGGGTATAATTTGGTCCGGATGGCCAAAGAAGACAAAAAAAACATCGTTCTTGATAGAATGGGAAGCGTTTGATTCCAACGTATTGACATTCACGCTAAAAAATGTACCCACAACTTTTGAGAGGATGGTTCAAGAGATCTTATACTTGAAAAATGCAAAGAGACAAGGCATAGTATATGGTGATGCAGGTGATCTGTCTCTTCCCTAAACACACTAAAATCATCCACAAAGACTCTCATGAAGGTGGTCAAGTACTCAGAGAAGATCTCTTGAACTATCCTCTAGAAAGTTGCCAGTACATTTTTCAACCTGCATCTCATCACATTGGAAGCAAATGCTCCCCATTCTACCACGAAGGCTGTTTTTTTTGCCTTATGTGGCCATCCAAACCTCATTATAGCTAGTGATCCATCCATAAATGAGTATATTTCATGTCTTGCCACTGCATCGAGCAAGGAATCTCCGAAAGGGATAGGGAATAGGTCAGCAATTGTGGCTGTAGTGAGCTTCCTGTAATCTCTCAGCTTTCCATTCCTCTTTGGGACAATTAATATTGGTGATAGCCATTCTACTTTGTTCACGGGATAGATGAATGCAACCTTCAGCAACTGCAAAGTTATCTGCCTTGCCTAATGGGTATTACAGCTTCCTTATGTTGGTAGAAGCTTGGGTCGATTCCTTTCATGTCCATGCAAACACATCTTGGTATGAAATTCAAATTCCAACGATTCCTACTTGAGATTTTGGCTCAGTCTAGCACTTACTCTCACCAGACAGGGTTCTCGATCATCACCTAGATTTATTTCTGCAATCTCATCCTCCTGCAACCTGACATTATCTTCATTCAATTGTTTAGTGCAAGAATCGTCTTGTCTTGCTATGTAGGCTCTTCTTGCCATCTTTCAATGTCTTGTGGTTCTTCATTTTCTTCCTCTTGCTTTTCTTTGGCAGGTAACTCTTCTGGTTGACTGGTCCAGATTTCCGGATTATATCTCAATACGATCCGTTCCACATCTACCTCAAACAGTGAGAGCAAGTTTGGGTTTTTTCCCTCAAAATCTGCTCATCCTCTACACCTTTTACGTCAACATGCAAAGTCTTGCAAGGGATTTATCTTATGCTTGGCTGCCCACTGATACTCTTTCTTTTTACCCTTCCTAATGGAAATCCAGTCAATTTCCCAGTTGTGCTTGATCCTCCTGCTCTTGAGCCGCTGCCTTCTTCAAAGCATGGGATAGACCCCTGATATTTCTGACATCTTTAGGACAATGAGCACCACAAGGAGTTTGCATCCTGCTATTTCATTTTCTAAACCCTTGGACAATGCCATTTGGCCGGACCCTTCTTTGATCTCGTATTCTTACTTGCAACGGGGCTGGTTGCATTGTTGTAATTCCCAGCTTCTTTGCTAGACTATCAGACAATATGGTCACACTAGACCCTCCATCTAGGATCACTTGGAACACCACCTGTCCTCTTATGCTAACTGTTACTTCAGGAACTGCAGTGTTGCAATCCTAAACTTTTTCCTCACTCTCGCAGCCTCTAGGTGGTGCTTAGATGTATTTGCACATGTACCCATCACTATCATTCTCACTATGATGATGATGATATGATAGGCATGCCGCTAGCTGGAGAGAGATTTCTACTGATATGAAGATGTATTTGCACATGCACCCATCACTATCATTCTCACTATGATGAGGTTGTTGTTGATGATGATATGACAGGCGTACCGCTAGCCAGCGACAGGTTTCTAAAGATGTATTTGCACATGTACCCAGCACATATACCCATCACTATCATTCTCACTATGATGATGATGTTGTTGATGATGATATGACAGGCATACTGCTAATCTATCCTTTTGTACGAGTCTTTTAGTTTATTATATTCAGTATCACATGGAACCCTTGTGTTACTTGTGGTCTCATAGACCCGTTGGAAGACAATACTATAACTTTCTTTCTTTCATTCTCTCATACATAATACATGCCACATTTGGAATGCACATTCCACACCATATGATACCATTCTTGGTACCACATAGCCTCAGGCATGGGATGCAGATGTGCTCCAGAGATTAATGGTACACAAAATGCAGATGAAAATGTGCATGAATCAGCAGAGCGCACCCAAAAAACAAAACTGAATAGTTGCATCTAGTGACTCTACATGCATTTTAAAACCATTAATCACCAGAGCGCACCCAAAAAACAAAACTGAATAGTTGCATCTAGTGACTCTGCATGCATTTTAAAAACCATTAAAACCACAGCCTCAGGCATGGAATGCAGATGTGCTCCAGAGGTAAATGGCACGCAAAATGCAGATGAAAATGTGCATGAATCAGCAGAGCGCACCCAAAAAACAAAACTGAATAGTTGCATCTAGTGACTCTACATGCATTTTAAAACCATTAATCACCAGAGCGCACCCAAAAAACAAAACTGAATAGTTGCATCTAGTGACTCTGCATGCATTTTAAAACCATTAAAACCACATAGTCTCAGGCATGGAATGCAGATGTGCTCCAGAGGTAAATGGCACGCAAAATGCAGATGAAAATGTGCATGAATCAGCAGAGCGCACCCAAAAAACAAAACGGAATAGTTGCATCTAGTGACTCTGCATGCATTTTAAAACAATTAATGGAGCATATATAATCTAGCTTGGTCCCAACTTTGATGGCAAGAAAGTAACCACATTCTAAGACATCATGGTAGGAAGAGACGTAGGGTAGTACCTGCGCTGCAGCTTCTTCATAGCCTGTAGTTCCGTTTATCTGGCCACTGAAGAATAAGCCTTCAATGTTCTTTGTCATTAAGGTTCTGTCACATTGATGAGCAGGTAAATAATCATATTCCACAGCATATGCTGGCCTCAGCATGATACACTGTTCTAGCCCAGGAAGGGTTCTCAGAAGTGCCAATTGGAGCCTTTCTGGCAACCCTGTGGAAAATCCCTGTTGTAAAACAGAGCACTCAAGTTCAAAGTTCTTGTGTGCATATATACTAATACATTTGCACCATACAATATTGCAATGCTTAAAAGAAACACTCAACTAACAGAAAACATTGATGCATGGATAAATGGGTGAGCTGATGGATAGATGGGTGGGTGAACAGATAAATGGCTAGTAAGGTAGGTAGGTAGGTAAGTAACAGAAAGGCACATAGACTGTCTTCTAGAGAGCAAAACTTTGTCTTTTGAGCCTATTTACACAAGTACATAAGCTTATCAAAAATATAGCATACATGGCATGCAATGTGCACAAGCCCAGCGCGTACTGAAAAACAAACAATCGCTGATCTGGTGCCATGATTGATCTAGGCTCTAGCTAAGCAAGTATCGAGAAGGATGCATAGTTTGGTATCTTGTGACTGTCCTCCCTAAGTCCCAGCCTCAACTCCGAGATGGTCAGACGTAAGGGCAAATTAAAGTAACTGCACCTCTAACCAAGGGGCGGGAAAAAAAAATACAGATAGATTATATTTTCATCCTCTGAAAAACAAGTACATAAGCATTAGCAAAAGAGCAGTGCATGTACATGTGTTGCCACGTGCACGCCTGTGCCATGGCTAATCTTCAGCATGAACATCATAATCCCTCATTAATATAGCACTTAGGACAGAATATAGAGCGTCAGCAGTAGCATCATTACCATCAGCAGAAGCATCATCAGTATCATCAGCATGAGAAGTCATCATCATCATCATCATCATCATGGGAAGGCATAGGAGCCCTGTCGGCAGCCAGCAGACCCCAGTCGGCAGCCAGCAGGTGACCTAGGCAGCAGGCAGCCAGGCGTTACTGTATCGACCAGCAGCATGGGCAGTCATTAAGGGCAGAGCAGCATTTAATATAGCAACATGTGAAGTTTATTTTGTCCAAGAGCTGGCCGACCAGCACTTCCAACATATATATAAGCATAAAGCCATCAATCATCGTTCATTAAAGGCATTCAGCAGTGTAGAAGTTAGAATTCATCATCTAGCATGTAGAAGGGGCAAGAGGTCACCCCTTGTGGGTAGACCAAGGGCCTACATCATGTACAAGCATTTCAGTCACCTTTTTGTACCATTATTAAATACAGAAAACCCTCACACCAACTATCTCTCTCTTCTTCTCTCTCCTCTGTCTTAATCATGTTAATCGTGTTCTTAATCAGGCTTAGGGCTGTCAATGAGTACAAGGCTTCCACGCATGCAACATGTGTGCATGCGTACGTGCATGTACATGTGTGCATGCGTACATGCAAGCGCGAACAAGGCGCCATAACTGATATAGGCTCTCGCTAAGTGTTGCAATTATGGAGTACTTGTGCAAAATAGGTCCCATGGCAGCCAAATGTCAAAACAGAGAAACCTCCTCAAAGCCTTTGGAACTTTCCTTGATGTCTGCATAGGCTAGGAAAAAAACAGTTGTGGGTTCCTCAATCTCCATCCCCTACTTGTCACAAAGGAAACACACTGCCAGTCTAGTCTCTAGCGTCTGCCTTTCCCAAGCTCCAGCCTCAACTCCGAGGTCGTGGGACCTTGTAAAAACAGAGTAATTGCATGTCTAGCGTCCAGCGCTAATGATTGTTTGGCCGAGTACTTTGGGTTAACAGCATGCAACAATATTCAAGTTTGGACAGTTTTTGGGTCTCTTTTCAATTCATGAAAAACATCATGCAAATGCAAGCCTATGATTTCCAACTTCCTGGCTGCAGTGGGCTGCAGGAAGGAACGCCAACAGCTGCACTATGTTCCATCTCTTAAACCACACCTGTATCATCTCAAGAGCTCATCCTTATGCAAGGTAACTTTCTTCTCGACTTCCTCCCATGCAAGCCATCATGATCAATCACTGGGTGTTTCAATCACTTCACTAAGCATCAAGCAACAAGCCAGCCACTCGTACGCTTATCTGCAAGCTTGTCGGCAGCCATCCTACAAGAGGGCAGTTGACAAGGCTCCCCTTGCTTCTTCTCCATCTCCATCTCTGCCCCCACGCCCCCCTCCACCCCCGCCCCCTCGGAGACACAGCCCCCATCTGAACCTCCACCCCGCCCAGACCCAGGGACTGCCTCCTTCGTTCCCCAGCCCCAAAGCCCTCTTGCTTCCTTTGGAGACGACTCCTCCATGATGGGCTATCTGCTGGATTATGGCTTCTTCAGGCCGCTCCCCGTCAAGAGTGTATCCACCTTTGAGGAGACGAAAGCATCGCTCCGTGTCTGTGTTGTTTCAATTGTCTTGGACTTGGGCGGTGGTGCCTATTCTGTTGTTAAGTGGTTTGGGTAGCACACACGTGTCTCCCCTTGCCTTGGGCTTGGGCAGTGCTATCTCTACTCCTACCAAGAGGCTTGAGTAGAGGACAAGCATGGAGTTCTCCCCTTGTCTTGGACTTGGTCTTGGAGTTGGGCGATGGTGGTTCTTGCCCTGTCCCTAGAGCTAAGGCATGGAGCCAGTGTTTGATTTTGTTTTCATATACCTAGAAATCTAGGCTTGGCACCCTCATTCTTGTATCTATAAAATACTCTTTTTGGAATAAAGAATTCCTAAGGGGGAGTCGCCCCATTCCGGCCCCATTCCGGCCCCAATGTGTGTCTGTTCTTGTATCTATAAAATACTCTTTTTGGAATAAAGAATTCCTAAGGGGGAGTCGCCCCATTCCGGCCCCAATGTGTGTCTGTTCTCAATTTTATGTTAAGTGAATGGTATGTTTTTTTTTTCAACTGGCCTTAGGCCCAAGATCCTTAGGCTCAAATGCAAGAAGAGGGCAAAAGAAAGATGCATGTGTAAGCCTTGGGCAAAGGCCGCCATGTGATTGAGAGTAGTCAAATGGATATGGCTGCAAAATACATTTATGGACATGCTTGTTGTCAATTGCAGACCAGCCACCACTAGTTTGCAAAGCAAGGCTCTCTTAGAATCGAGAAGGACGTACTGAAGTGACGTGAACCTGCGCTGCTGCCCCCACCTGCCCTCTGTTGCCTCCGCCTGCTTCTTTGCTGCTCCCACCTGCCTCTGCTGCCTTCGCCTGCCCTTCTGCAACCCCCCTTCGCCTGCCCTTCTTCTGCCCTTCGCTAGCCTTTCAGTCCCCGCCTGCCTTTCAGCTGCCCCCCGCCTGCCTTCGCCTGCCCCTTTTGCTGCCCCCACCAGCCCCCCTTTTGCTGCCCCGCCTCCCCGTTTGCTGCCCGCCCCCTTCCTTCTTCAATCCCCGCCTACCCCTCTGCTGCCCCCGCGTGCCCCTTTGCCCTTGCTTCCCCAGCTGCTCCCCACCTTTGCCCCCCTCCCTCTGCTCCCGTTTTCCATTTTATCTGGATTCAAGTCGGCCGCCCACTTTTCTTGATTGGTCTTATGGCTTTTTCTGCCACAACCAATCTCTCATCACCCCCACTGGCCGGGAGAATCATCAATTTTTCACAAGACGAGCTCACCTCTCTTCAGCACGACATTGACCTTGAGGTCCAGACTACCCGTGTTGCGAGAGTTTATGGTTCCCACCCCTCTCGTTCGCAGGCCCGTGAATGGCTTCTAGCAGCTCTCCCTTCGGAGCTGATTGTGCACTTTCAGGATACTCGTTTACTTGGTCAAGGCTTCTTCCAGGTGGACTTTAATTCTTCAGAAGCTACTTCTCAGGCTTTGGCTAGCAGCCCCTTTCCTCTTGGTCCTAGGAAGATTTTCTTCTTTCAGTACCAGGTGGGCTTTGATCCAGTGGTGGAGGATCAGCGCCTTACCCCGGTCTCACTACGGTTCCTTGCTCTTCCTCGGTCCTATTGGAAGCTTTTAGCTTCCATAGGGGCATCCCTTTGGCCAGGTTCTAGAGGTACCAATCCTCCCGAGCTCTCCCGCATCAGCTTCCGTGGCCGTTACCGCCACTCTTGAGGGTGTACCCCGGGTCCTTGTGCTTGTTCCTGATCCATCGATTATTGATCACGTTATGCTTCAGAGACCTGACGGATCTCATTTCTGCCAGAGGATGGAGATTGCAGGCAGACCTGACAAGTGTCGAATTTCTCGTCACGACAGGGTCACATTGCCAGAGATTGTCCCAGATCGAGGGGCCATGCTAGGAGGCGGCGTGGTCCTGCCCATCAGAGGCCTTCTGCAGATGCCGAGACTCCAACTGCTCCTTTGCCACAGCAGACCACACAGCGTTGGGTTGTGGTTAGGGATGGCAGGCGCCTTTGGACCCCCATACCTGCCCCTTCACCCACACCCCCTGTGGAGCACCCTAACCCCTATGCATCTCTTGCCTCACAAGATGTTGATTCTTTGTTTTTTTTTTTTCCCCCGAGAAAAGATCCTTTCATTAGTTGTATAAAAAACGTTCGTTGGGCTACAAAAAAACCCTCTCCTGCTCATAAGAAAGCAGAGCAGAGATCCAATCAAGGCAGCTAGGGAGACTCTCCCTAGGTGCAAAAAAGTACAAATATCAGTACAAAGAACTGAGAGGCTATATCATACAATAGGAGGGGGGAAAAGCCAAACAGGTGGCCTGTAGTGCCAGCGGGGGGTACCTGCGTGTAGGGTATAGAAGGGGCCGCTGCACCAAGTGGTGTGAAAGGCTTGGCGCCGCAAGATTGCCTCATCCCCGAGTCGCCCCGGATGCGGTCATATTGTCCTCGCAAGGTGTGGATCAACTCTTGCCAAATCCCCTGAATAGTCTCTGCTGGTGGCTCCAGTCTCCCCTCAAAGGCCCTGAAACACCGGGCTCTCCAGGTGAACCAAATGGTGAGGCTGTTGAGGAGCTCCCATCGTAGATCCCTCTCCTGTGTCCAGCCGCCGGCGGACGAGAAATCCGGTGAGGGAACAAGGCGAGGCTGGCCCCTAATGAATCTGATCGCCTAGCTGTCCTGCTCTGTCTCATATCCCAGAGCAGGCCCTCACGAATTCGACCAAGCAGCGGCACCCCACGTATCCATGCCCTCTGGAGAGAGGGGGGCCAGAATGCGCAGCATCTGCAGCCAAATCTGCTGCGCCTGTGGACAGTCCCATAGGCAGTGTCTTTGTCTCTCCAAAGGGTGGCCGCATCGGACGCAGGCCGCCGGAAGACCACTGTAGACAAGCCAGGTGCCAACTGCAGAGCCCCTGTGGGCGACCAGCCATTCGAAAGTTGAGATCCTGCGTGCCTGTCGACTAGCCCAGAGCCTGGTCCAAAAATCCTCTAGGAACTCCTGTGATGAGAGTCCCTGTAGCCGCCAATGCTCCGATGCAGCTGGAGAGACCATCCTCCTCGCAGTCAAAATATGTCTCCCCAACCGAACAGTGTACTGGAAAAAGGTGATCTCTGTGGCCTCGGGGGATGCATAAGGATCATGCCACTCGTACTCGCCAGGGTCCCACTGAGGAGCCGGGCCAAGGGGCGCGCAGCATATGCCCATATGCGCCAATCAGAGTCCACATCTGCAGGGTCTGGATCAATATGCCACTTCTAGGAAGCGGCGGCCACTACCCGTATCCTCTGAAAGATGCACTCTCCAACCAAAGGCAACTCCGCCTCCACTCTCTGAAGTCTGCCCTCATCCTAGATCTCATAGTAGAGGCATCTACCATCCTCAGTGCAAGCTCTGACAGCAATCAGGATCTCCAACTGTGTAAAGGCTCCCATCCACTGTGGGGCCGCTGGCTCGAGAGGCGTGAACCACTCCTCTGTGAGTGCCTCCTGAATGTCATCCCTCATAATCAGCCCCCCTCTGAAGTGACTCAGCCTCTCCACCTGGATCTCCTCTGGGAGACTGCAAAAGGCCTGCCAGTCTCCAAAACTACGTGCTGGGCCTGCCGCCGCCAATGGTCCCCAGGCTAGACGAGGCCGAGAACCCAGCATATGACCCTGCTCTATGCGTACCGCTGGGCTCCAGATGAGCGGCTGTCTGGCCTGCTCCTCATCACAAGTAGGAGGTCTCTGAGAAAGCCCCGGTCTTAGCAACTCCCAAGCTCGCAGGATGCTCAAGGCAAGTTTGTCCTCCCATCCTCTACTGAGGCTTGTCCTCCTCATCTCTATGAACATAAAATCTGTCTAACCGTGCATAGATACATCCTACATCTCTTCTCCTGTTAGACCATGAATAAAGAAGAGTGGATGGACTCCTCAAACTGTCATCCTCATGCCAACAATCTCTACCATGAATGGAGAGTATAAACCTCTCCCAAGACGCTCTTTCAAGAGGATGCACCAAGCCCTCATGTCCACCTCTTTTATCCGTTGGCATCTCAACCATGTTAAAATCCCTACCAATAATCCAATGGTCAGCAAGAGGCATCAATGTAGTGAGAGATTTCCAAAAGGCAATCCTCTCACCTCTATGGTTAGGAGCATAGAGGTTGAGAATACCAATGCGTGTAGTACCCTGCATAAGAAGGATCCACTGCGCTCTCGCAGGCAAAATGACACCATGTCCAATGATGCAAGGCAAGATCAAAGCTGAAACAAAGATACAAACACCACACCCTTGGTACCAACAGCCGGTGACTAAAAGGTGTGTCCCGAGAGAAGCTTGCCTGATCTCCCACACTGACTAGCATCCAGTTTATGCTCTTGCAAGAGCAATATATCCATAGGTCCACCTGTGATGCACAATGAAGCTGGGTCTTTACAATTTTATTTTATTTTATTTTTTTTCCGAGAAAAGATCCTTTCATTAGTTATATAAAAACGCCCGTAGGGCTACAAAAGATCTCTCCTGCTCCTAAGAGAGATAGAGCAGCGAATACATCATGGTAGCCCGGGAGACTCTCCCTAGGTGCTGCAAAATACAAGCATCAGTACAAAGAACTGAGCGGCTAAATCATACAATAGGGGGGGGGGAAAAGCCAAACAGGTGGCCTGTAGTGCCAGCTGGGGGATCCCGTGTGTAAGGTGTAGAAAGGGCCACAGAGCCAAGTGGTGTGAAAGGCCTCGCGCCGTAAGATCGCCTCATCCGAGTCTCCCCGGATGCGGTCGTACTGTCCTCGCAGGGTGTGAATCAACTCCTGCCAAATCCCCCGTACAGTCTCTGCTGGTGGCTCCAATCTCCCCTCAAAGGCCGCAAAGCACCGGGCCCTCCAGGTGAACCAGATGGTGAGGCTGCTGAGGAGCTCCCATCGTAAATCCCTCTCCTGTGTCCAGCTGGCGGACGAGAAATCCGGTGCCGGAACCAGGCGAGGCTGGCCCCTAATAAATCTGATGGCCTGACTGCCCTGCTCCATCTCATAGCCCATAGCAGGCCCTGACGAAGTCGACCAAGCAGCGGCACCCCACGTAAACATACCCTCTGGAGAGAGGGGGGCCAGAATACGCAGCATCCGCAGCCAAATCTGCTGTGCCTGAGGGCAGTCCCAAAGGCAATGTCTCTGGGTCTCCAGAGGGTGGCCGCATCGGACGCAGGCCGCCGGAAGACCGCTGTGAACAAGCCAAGTACCAATTGCTGAGCCCCTGTGGGCGACCAGCCACCACTGAAAAGCCGAGATCCTGCGGGCCTGCCGACTAGCCCAGAGCCGAGCCCAGAAATCCTCAAGGAACTCCTGTGAGAGTCCCTGTAGTCGCCAATGCCCCGCTGCCGCTGGAGAAACCGTCCTCCTCGCCGTCAAAATATGCCGCCCCAGCCGAACAGTATACTGGAAAAAAGTGATCTCTGTGGCCTCAAGGGATGCATAAGGATCATGCCACTCGTACTCCCCGAACTTCCGAGAAGCGGCGGCCACTACTCGAATCCTCTGAAAGGTGCACTCTGCAACCAAAGGCGACTCCACCTCCACTCTCTGGAGTCTGCCCTCATCCTGAATCTCATAGTAGAGGCATCTGCCATCCTCAGTGCTAGCTCTGACACCAATCAGGATCTCCAACTGTGTAAAGGCTCCCATCCACCGTGGGGCCACTGGCTCAAGAGGCGTGAACCACTCCTCTGTGAGTGCCTCCTGTATATCATCCCTCATAATCAACCCCCCTCTGAAGTGACTCAGCCTCTCCACCTGGATCTCCTCTGGTAGACTGCAGAAAGCCTGCCAATCTCCAAAACTACGAGCTGGGCCTGCCGCTAAAGGTCCCCAGGCTAGACGAGGCCGAGAACACAGCATATGACCCTGCTCCGTGCGAACCGCTGGGCTCCAGATGAGCGGCTGTCTGGCCCGCTCCTCAACACAAGAAGGAGGCCGCTCAGAGAGCCCCGGTCTCAGCAGCTCCCAAGCTCTCAGGATACTCAAAGCAAATCTGTCCTCCCATCCTCTACTGAGGCCTGTCCTCCTCATCTGTATGAAGATCCAGCGAATCTCTGGTGCCCAAGTACCCCCTGCTGGGGGCGCCCGAGCCTGCAGCAGCAGTCGCTGCAAGAGGAGCTCTTTCCAAGGCTCAGCGCCGCCTGGAAGCAACCCCCGAACAATAAGCTTCCCCAATAAGGCTCTACTCTGATCGACTGGATCTATAATGCCCAAACCGCCCTCAGCCAGCGGAAGTGTAATAACTGCCCATGCAACCTTTGCCCGAGCTGGCTGACCGTCCCTCCCGGACCACATAAAGTTCCTGATCAGCCTCTGTACCTGGCTGATGCAAGAGCTCGAGAAAATCTAGCAAGACGTAATGTACCACATGGTCGCTAATAGCACCTGATTTGCCACCACCACCCTCCCAGACTCAGCCGACTGCGGATAGATGAAATCCGTGAGGCCCTAATCGGCATAGGTCTCCTCTGTGATACTCGAGCGAGGTCAGAGCTCAGCGCTCTTCGGACTGCAGGTGAGCACCAGGGAACTGCCAGGGCCTCCCGGGAAGGTGAGGCGGGTGGAGGGGGAGGAGGGGGAGGCGAGGGAGGTGGAGAGGGAGCCGCTGCCGAAGCCGGAGCGGGGGCGGGAGGAGGCGATGGTGGAAGCGAGGCGGAGGGAGGGGACGGGGGTGGGGGGGGTGAAGGAGGGGGAGCTGGCATCTCCTGGTCCTCAGTCGCTGCAGGGGTCTCCTCCTGTAGGGGAGCAAAGCTGTTCCTCACGGGAACCCAGTGAGGCTGAGACTGTGGCTGCTGCTGCTGCAGCGGTCTCTGGGCGTGCTGCTGTTGGCTGTCTCCCTCGGCGGCGCCCCTGTCCAGGCTGCCACTCCGAGGTCTCTGTGGCCTGAGCAGGTGTCCCGGAGGCAGCCTGCCGAGCCGAATCTGTGGGCGGCGGGCCATCAGTAGCCTGCTGCTGTGGTGCGGGTCGAGGTCTCCTGCGAGGGCAGGCCTTGGCCAGATGACCGACCTGCCTGCAAATGAAGCACTGGTTCGGGAGCCCCGAGAACTCCACTCTCTGATCTATCCACCCCCCCCATCCTAGGTAGCTGAATGACCTTAGGAAGGGAGGAAATGTCAGACACCAACACTCTGACCGAAGGTAACCCCGCTGCTCTGGCCACCACTGGAGCTGCTGAGGGGCCCGTCTCTAGTACCGAGCCCACCAATGCTCCGAGCCTGGAGAGGAGCGGAAGATACTCCCGACGGAGACCAGGGAAACAAACTGTAACATGGAAGAGGCGCTCTTCCTGCTCCGCCGCTGCTGGGTCAAATCCATGCTGCCAAGGTCTGAAGAAAGCCCAAGCACCCCTAATGTCAAGGGGACTCATGGCAAGGACCTTGGCAACGCTCTGGGCTGCCTCGAACTCGATCTGATAATGTCCCCGGCCCAGAAGCTGTACATCCAGGATCTTGCCCACATCTGCAAGAAGGCGGGCCTGAAGAAGATCCCTGATCTCCCCTCTGCTGGGGCGAGTGCCGACAATACGGCAGATGGTGGAATGAGCCTGGAGGCGTTCCACCTCTGCGGTGAGGCTCGCTTCCTCTTCTGGCGAAAGAGAAAGCCTGATGGGGGTGACCTCGGGGGCGGGCGAGGGGGTTGCGGATGAGTCCCTCTGAGGCGGGGCGGGAGGAGCCTCCATCAGAGTCTGAAGCTACGTTGAAGGCGAGGCGAAGGCGGGAACTTGCTGGAACCGAACTGCACACAGAGAGGCGGGATACGGAGCGAAAAAGAGAAACAAAACCCCAAGGGGGGGCGGAAGCTAGAAGGAGAAGGCGAATGAGAAAAAAGATTAAAAAAAAACCCCAAAAGAGGGGAAGGCGGGTGCTGCGCGCAACTGGGAAGTGGAGGAAGTGAGCAGGCGGATGGGGGAGGAAGAGGCGCAGCAGAGTGGAGGGGGGGCGCAAAGACAAGGGGGAGGCGCGAGGAGAGGAAGCAAGGCGGAACAGAAAAACCCGGGGGGGGGGGGGGGGGGGGGGCGCAACAGCGGAAGCAGGCGAGGGGGGGCTAAAAAAACCACGGCGGCGGGCAATGAAGGCGGAGGGGGGGAAGGAGCGATGGCCAGGCGGGAGGGCGAGCAGGCAGGTGGGGGCGACAAGCGCGATGCAGAACTACGGGCAGGGGCGGCGGGAGCTTCAGCGAGCAACTCTGGGTCTCACCATAATCCATGTACATTTGATTTTTGGGTCTTTACAATTTGTTTCCGTCGACGCGGGAAATGTGACTTGGTTGAACACAATGCTAATCAATACACTTAAATACACTAAGATTTGAAGGACACTTGCTCATATACAAGAAGTAAATTACTGAATTGATAAGAGACACACAATGAGCCGGAACGGCCGACCTCTCCCTTGAGTAAATTGTATTACTATTGGAGAAATTCAATACATAGCTTCACGGGCATCCATTGCCAAATCCTCCATGCCAATGCATATGAAATTCAGCATTTAGAAAACAATGGTATGTCGATGTAGATCACCAAGGAGCTGCCTTGATGCCCGGCCCGACTTCAGTGCCCATATTCTCTACCATTGGCTCTATGTTCGACCAAGCAAGGTAGCAACATCTTCAAGAGCACATAGGACAAGAGAAATACTACACAGGGCGGCTAAACAAGGAGTCCTGCCCTTCCACTGAGTAAGTAATGACAACACATTGTCCAATTAGCTTACCAGTCTTCATAGAAGTTGTAGCAAGCGGAAGCCTTCGCGTTGGAAGCTTTAGAAGTGTTGATATCTTCGATTTGCCGCAATCCTTCGCGACAAAAGTCTTCAAGAGGATGAAGGGAACCCTAGGAAAGCTTCCCCTATGGTTCAACTTGAGAAAGGAAGGCTGAAATTAGGGTTTTCAGCAAAAAGACCAAAACTTACAGCAAAAATGAGAGCTGTTTTGCTGAATTTCAGTCATCATTGGGAGTGAGTAGGAGAGTGATTAGCACTTGGAAACACTCTTGGAAGCTTGGAAAACACCCTAGCAAGTTGGGTATGGCTATGGAGAGCTTGGAAATGGAGAGAAATGGTGGAAAAACAGAGTTTTCAGCCTCCAAAAATCCTCATGAAGAGAAAACACGAATTTCTCTTAATAAGTAAGTGAATTGGGGTCCAATCAGAGGTGAAGGGACATGGGGAGATGCCCATTTATGAGTAAAAGGGGAGAATCACATCCTCGACATTGAGTCTTGTCCGCCTCGGGACTTCAGTGAGTGTGAACTTGGAAGCGGTCATAATTTATAAGTGACTTTTGGCCGCCCAAACTTTAATGAAATGGGAACGCACTCACTTATAAATATTGGCTAAGTCCTAAGGGCTATTTGAGCCTAGATTGGGAAATACTTACCACCTGTTCACATGCCACACAACCATGTCAGCAGACAGTTTCACACGCACGGTTCACGGGCGGGCGTCCCCTTACCCGGAACTACACATAGGTCATGCACGCATGAAAACAGCATGCAATTTCATTTGCAGGCAGGCACATAAAGATGCTATGCAATGCAGCATTGGCATGAGCAATTTCCGTTCATGAAACCATATACGACCAGGCGTTTCCAGGCAAGTATATGCGATACCAGACCCAGTGGAAAGCCAATCCTCCAGGCGTTTCCGGGCATGTACACAAAGGCACAAGTCCCAGCGGAAAGCCAAGTCCTCCAGGCGTTTCCGGGCATGTACACAAAGGCACAAGTCCCAGCGGAAAGCCAAGTCCTCCAGATATTACGGGCATGATAATATCAAGTCCCAGCGGAATATCATATCCAACTATACAGCATGACACGTGTCAATCACATGCATAGGCACCTTCCATAAGCTATGGACACCAATCCAATATGTACATAGTGTGAAAGCAAGAGTGAACCATTCGGGTGGCCAAATGGTGACATTCCCCCCCGCTTCTAAACAATTGTCTGCAGCTGAAATGCATCCAAATATGTCTGAAGCACATGCGGGTAATCTTTGAAGAACTCTTCATCTACCCATTTAGCATCAATGGGAAGATAGTTCTTAAACTTCATAAGATAACGCCTCACAACTTTGCTTGCAGCAAGCTTGCGTTCCTTGTGATACACAATCTGCTCTGGCTGCAAGATCTCCTCAAGCTCATCCACTTCTGGTGGATCCTCAATGACCATTTCACTGGGCTCCGGCCCTACATACTTTCGAAGGAGACTCACATGAAAAGCATTGTGTAGGTAATGCCAATCTGAAAGCCACTTCATTGATCTTCTCGATCACTCGAAAAGGCCCATAGTACCTGGTTGCAAGCTTAGGATATGCACTCTCTTTGCCAAGCCTCTTTGCAAGTCTTGCTTTCTCAAATTTCAGCAATACCCAATCATTCTCTTTAACATCCAATTGCCTTCTATGCTTGTCGGCAGCCTTTTTATGCTTGTCTTGTGACCTTGCAATGGCTGTCCGCACCTGAGCAAAAGCAATATCCAAGTCTCTTACATACTCATCAGCTGCAAATATCTCATCCTTTGTGCGAAGGATGGGTGGCAAAACCACCTTACCATAAACAATCTCAAACGGGGCCTTTCCCGTTGATGCATGCACCGTGTTGTTGTATGCAAATTCCACAAGCGGTAAGTACTTCTCCCAAGAAGACTTCTGATCCGCCACATAACATTTCAAGAGATCCAACACAGCTGAATTTGCAGCTTCACTTTGCCCATCCGTTTGAGGGTGATAAGTTGATGAGAAGTCCAATTTGGTGCCCATATTATCAAATAAGGCCCGCCAAAAGAGACTTGTAGTCCTGGGATCTCTATCCCCCACAATGGACTGCGGCATTCCATGATGTTTGAACACTTGTGCAAGATATATTTTAACCATATGCTCAACTTTGATGGTCTTTTTGACCGGCAAGAAATGAGCTTGCTTGCTAAACCTGTCCACAATTGTCCAAATTGCATCATTACCCAGTTGGGTACGTGGCAAGTCCATAATGAAATCCATTGTAATGCTTTCCCATGGCTGCGTGGGAATAAGCAATGGCTGAAGCAAACCTGGTGCCTTTTGCCTATCAAATTTGACCTTTTGACAAGTGATACATGCACGTGCATGTGCCTCTATGTCCTTCCGCATACCTGGCCAAAAGAAATACCGCTCAATCATGTGCGTAGTAGGCATTATGCCTCTATGACCAGCATATGGAGGAGCATGGCACTCATCCAAAACCTTTTGCCTCATGTCAGCCCTCATGTCAGACACCACACATAGGCAATTATCTTTCATGAGATAACCCTCTTTGATCACATATGAGGCATGTGCATGACCAGCCATCAAATCAGTCCAAACAGTGGCAAAATCAGCATCCGTATGATACAAATCACGCATGGTAGACAAGTCCCCATGAGAGGCAACCGAGATAGCTGCTACATACGGCTTTCGTGACAATGCATCGGCCACTACATTCTTCTTTCCCAGGGTGTGCAAGATCTGAAAATGAAACATAGAGACGAAATTGGCCATCCTCATATGCTTCTCTGATAACTTAGTTTGAGTAAGAAAACACCTCAAACTCTGGTGATCTGTCTTCACACTGAAATTAGCCCCAAGAAGATAATGTTTCCATATAGTAAATGCATGAATTACAGCCAAGAGCTCTTTCTCATAAATGCCAAGAGATAGCTCTGCATCATGCAATCTACGACTCTCATAAGCCACGGCATGTCCCTCTTGATTAAGGACAGCTCCTATGCAATTTCCAGATGCATCACATTCCACACAAAAAGGCTTTTGTAAATCCGGAATGATCAACACTGGACCATGAGTAGTTGCATCTTTCAATTTGAGGAATGCATCTCTCTCCACATTAGTCCATTTGAACGCGGCCTTCTTCTTTGTCAAATCATGCAAAGGAGAAGCAATCCATGCAAAGTGCCGAATGAACCTGCGGTAGTAAGAGCATAATCCAAGAAAACTACGGATCTCATGCACCGAACTCAATTCGGGCCAATTCCGAATTGCATCAATCTTTGCAGGATCCATCCGCACTCCATCTTTGGACACAATATGCCCAAGATAATGTATCTCTGACAAGAAGAACTCACTCTTCTTTGCATTTATGAAGAGTTTATGCTTATGGAGCTCTTCAAAAACAATAGCCAAATGAACTTTATGCTCGTCTTCGGTCTTCGAGAAGACTAGGATGTCATCAAAGAAGACACCTGTAAATTTCCTGTACCCACAGAATATGCGATCCATCATTCTATTGAATGTAGCCGGGGCATTTGTAAGACCAAAAAGCATAACAAGATACTCATAAAGCCCAAATGCTGTCCTGAAAGCAGTTTTGTGTACATCCTGAGGCACTATACGCACTTGATGATATCCACTCTTGAGATCAATTCGGCTAAAGCATGCCGATCCATCCAACTTGTCAAGGATGTCGTCTATGCATGGAATCGGAAACCGATTCTTGATGGTAAGCTTATTCAAAGCTCTATAATCCACACACATACGAAAGGATCCATCCTTCTTTTGAACCAAGAGGACGGGTGAACAATATGGAGAAGAGCTTGGCTGAACCAAACCCTTCTCAAGAAGCTCATTCACTTGCTTCATGATCTCCTCTTTTTGGGATGCACTTACACGATAGGTTGGCCTATTAGGTGGTGAGCTACCCGGCACAAGATCAATGCGATGATCTTCCGGTCGTACAGGTGGTAACTCATTTGGTAACTCATCAGCAAAACAATGATTGTGCTCTTGCAAAAATTTCAGCCTATCATTACAAGGAGTGTTTACATGTACATTATTTTTCTCAACAGAATCTCGTACAAAAATCAAGTACGCAAAAATACTCTTTTTCATTACTTTCTTAATTTGTACATGAGATACAAGGGGAATGGTATCACCCTCTTCACCAGCATCAATTACATGTTCTCGGCCTTTATGCATGAAGGTGATCCTGTTAGTCTTGTAAGCCTTGCACGGATAAATACGTGTATGCCAAGGCTTTCCAAGCAATACATCACAGCCATTCAAAGGCGCCACAAGAAAATCCTCATGATCCACATAGCCTTGAATGTGTATGCGCAACTTGCCAAAAATAGGCATGACCTGCACTTCTCTACCAACAAAGGCAGCCCCTGCTTCAATTTGAGGACCCATGTCCTCCACTTCAATACCCAAAGTAGCTGCCATCTGAGTGGATATGAAATTTTCAGATGCACAATCATCAAACATGAACAAAGCGGGCTGATCCTTGCGTTGTCCCCAAGCTTTATATACAACCCTATCTTTGCTATCATGTGAAGTGTTGCCTTGCACATCTGGAACCATATGCACATTAGGCTTTGGTACATTAGCATTTTCAGCTTTGTTCTTCTTATTTGGGCATGCTCTTGCCATGTGCTCAGTGCTGCCACAAGTAAAGCATTTGCCTTCACGCATATATTGCTCCTTCTTCTCAGCACTAAGACCAAAGTTTGCCAGCTTATAAGGGCGCTTTTTAGCAAACTTATTTTCAGCTTTTGGACCTGATTTGGCTTGGTTTTGGTCCCTTTTAGGTGGCTGTCCATCATTTTGCAGGTTTTGGACAGCCCTCTCTTTGCCTTGAAATGAGGGTTTAGCCTTATTGGATCGACTCAATTTGAGTTTCAATTGCTCGGTGGCGGTGGCGGCTGCGATTAATTGGTGCAAGGTATGACCAGGATACATTTGTAATCCCGCTTTGTACACGGGTTGCAATCCCGATTGAAACCTTCTCTTCCTTTCCGCCTCGGTGACATGCATAAATGGAGACACCTCCAACAGCACTTTCCAAAACTTTTGTACATATGCATTTACCGATTCCCCCTCATTTTGCTTTACCCAATCCCACTTCATTGTTATCTCATTCAATGCATTGGGAGGCAAGAATTGAGCATAGAACCTCTCCTTGAACTCTTCCCATGATCTAACGGGATTCGGTGAGAGTTTCTCCGTGAGCCACCAATGGGCAGCAGTGCCTTTCATGAACATGCTTACATGCCGGATCATGGATTTCTGAGTGAAATCCTCATCACTGAAAGCAATATCAAACTGGGCAATAAAAGCAAGTGCCTTTGATGCATCATATTCTCCATGATAAGTGTCAAACTTCACAGATTTGTCTCCGGCTTTGAAGTCACGAGACTTTGATGCACGTGTGTGCATCTCAACATGTTTTCCCCCATGTTTGTCCATTGGGACAGCCCCTGTAAACTGGCATCATTTTTGGACCAAAAGGTGATGCATAAGGCATAGATACATGTGCCCTGTAAGCATGAGGCATGGCTAGCCCCTCAACATGCATTGATACATTTTCAGCAATAACTTCTCCCTCACGAGCACACTCAAAGGCATGAGTGGCATGAGAGATACGTGGAATACCTGCACCTACAGAAAATTGCAGCCCATGTTACATGTGTTGTGCATGTACATTTTCAGCCGGCAATGGCATTTGACATACATTTTGACCACTGCCATAAACATTGTATCCTTCACGGGCTACATGAGGTATTCCTACATGGCGTGAAGTCACTGATTGTTCCTCTCCCATCGCATGGAGATTCATCCTCTTAGACATAAGTTCTTGTTCGGGCACTTGTCGGGATTCCAAGACATGTGGGATGGTTGCCTTTTCTGCATAGGCATCCTCGGTACGAGCCAAGTATACACGTGCTGCATCCCTCGGTTGCATGTGCAACTCTTGAGCAATCATTGCCATTGCATGATCCATATAAGATTCAGCTTTCTTGGCCTTCAAACGATCATGTACCAATGGATCCTCGCGGCGATAGAGATTCAATTCTTCTTGTTGTGCATGGAGAAGAGCCTGCATACGAGTAAGTTCAGCCCTACTCTTCTTCTTGCATCTTCTCTTTGCCACGGGACGGCTGTCCCACATATTCATGTTCCCTATTGTGCACCACATGAGTTTGCTCATCCTGTAAAGCATTGGAGGCATGCATTTTATTGTCCCTGCCTCTTGTATTAGCATCTCCAACATTCATTGTATGGCTGTCCATAATGTTCTAAGTGTAGAGATAGCTAGTGTTCACGGTGATCGTCTCTCACGATAGAAGTGAAAGAGAACCGTATGCTCTGATACCAATGTGACTTGGTTGAACACAATGCTAAAATCAATACACTTAAATACACTAAGATTTGAAGGACACTTGCTCATATACAAGAAGTAAATTGCTGAATTGACAAGAGACACACAATGAGCTGGAACGGCCGACCCCTCCCTTGAGTAAATTGTATTACTATTGGAGAAATTCAATACATAGCTTCACGGGCATCCATTGCCAAATCCTCCATGCCAATGCATATGAAATTCAGCATTTAGAAAACAATGGTATGTCGATGTAGATCACCAAGGAGCTGCCTTGATGCCCGGCCCGACTTCAGTGCCCATATTCTCTACCATTGGCTCTATGTTCTACCAAGCAAGGTAGCAACATCTTCAAGAGCACATAGGACAAGAGAAATACTACACAGGGCGGCTAAACAAGGAGTCCTGCCCTTCTACTGAGTAAGTAATGACAACACATTGTCCAATTAGCTTACCAGTCTTCATAGAAGTTGTAGCAAGCGGAAGCCTTCGCGTTGGAAGCTTTAGAAGTGTTGATATCTTCGAGTTGCCACAATCCTTCGCGACAAAAGTCTTCAAGAGGATGAAGGGAACCCTGGGAAAGCTTCCCCTATGGTTCAACTTGAGAAAGGAAGGCTGAAATTAGGGTTTTCAGCAAAAAGATCAAAAATTACAGCAAAAATGAGAGCTGTTTTGCTGAATTTCAGTCATTGGGAGTGGGTAGGAGAGTGATTAGCACTTGGAAACACTCTTGGAAGCTTGGAAATCACCCTAGCAAGTTGGATATGGCTATGGAGAGCTTGGAAATGGAGAGAAATGGTGGAAAAACAGAGTTTTCAGCCTCCAAAAATTCTCATGAAGAGAAAACACGAATTTCTCTTAATAAGTGAATTGGGGTCCAATCAGGTGAAGGGACATGGGGAGATGCCCATTTATGAGTAAAAGGGGAGAATCACGTCCTGGACATTGAGTCTTGTCCGTCTCGGGACTTCAGTGAGTGTGAACTTGGAAGCGGTCATAATTTATAAGTGACTTTTGGCCGCCCAAACTTTAATGAAATGGGAACGCACTCACTTATAAATATTGGCTAAGTCCTAAGGGCTATTTGAGCCTAGATTGGGAAATACTTACCACCTGTTCACATGCCACACAACCATGTCAGCAGACAGTTTCACACGCACGGTTCACGGGCGGGCGTCCCCTTACCCGGAACTACACATAGGTCATGCACCCATGAAAACAGCATGCAATTTCATTTGTAGGCAGGCACATAAAGATGCTATGCAATGCAGCAGTGGCATGAGCAATTTCCGTTCATGAAACCATATAAGACCAGGCGTTTCCAGGCAAGTATATGCGATACCAGACCCAGTGGAAAGCCAATCCTCCAGGCGTTTCCGGGCATGTACACAAAGGCACAAGTCCCAGCGGAAAGCCAAGTCCTCCAGGCGTTTCCGGGCATGTACACAAAGGCACAAGTCCCAGCGGAAAGCCAAGTCCTCCAGATATTCCGGGCATGATAACATCAAGTCCCAGCGGAATATCATATCCAACTATACAGCACGACACGTGTCAATCACATGCATAGGCACCTTCCATAAGCTATGGACACCAATCCAATATGTACATAGTGTGAAAGCAAGAGTGAACCATTCGGGTGGCCAAATGGTGACAGGAAAAAACCCCCAAGACCCTGAATGTTCCAAGAGACAATCCTCATAAAGACTCAGAGTAGGAACGACTAGATCTCGTGGTCGACGAAGGACCCCCTTTAGAGGCGGAAGTACGTCTCACATAGGTAAGGGAGGGAAAATCTTACGATGTAAACCTCACCTCTCTCTCCCACTCCGGGGAAAAGCCAGGGCTAGTCCTCAAAACTGGAGAGGTACCATGACAATGTGAATGTGCAACATCATCCTCAAGGGTGCAATCATCCTGTAACTGTAATGCAGCATCCTCCTGTGAGGGATCCAGATCATGTGCCTGTAAGGCCTCATCCTCCAAAAAAGAATCAACATCCTGCAGGATGACGGGGGCCGAGTTTTGAGTTGACCAAATCAGTCCGTCAAGGGTGCCCTCTCGCACCGTTTCTTTTTCTCTTCTTTGCTGAGGCTATGAGCATGTATTTGACAGCAGAGGAGGTTGGTTTGAGAGGACTCCAACTCCCAGTCCGAGGTGAGGACCTGCTCGATGCTGAGTCTGCTCATGACACGGGATTGTTTTTGCATGGCCAGAAGGCCAATCTTCAGAGGGCAGAGCAGTCGCTACAGGTTTTTAGTGCAGCTTTGGGAGCATTGATCAATTGGCGCAAGACAGTGACCTTTTGGATCAGTAGCGCTCCCACTCCGGCATGGAGTCCAGACCCGGGTTTTAAATGGATTCCTCTTGGCACAACAGTGCGGTATTTGGGATGCCAGATTGGACTAGATTTGTCACCTGAGCAGCAGATCGCCCCGCTTCTTCTGAGCATTCGGAAGAAGCTTTTGTATTGGAGTACAGCTCGGCTATCCTTGGCTGGGAGGGTGGTGGTGACAAATCAGGTGCTTTTAGCGACCATGTGGTACATCACGTCTTGCTGGATCTTCTCAAGCTCTTGCATCATCCAGGTACAGAGGCTGATCAAGAACTTTATTTGGTCTGGGCGGGATGGTCAGCCAGCCCGGGCTAAGGTTGCTTGGGCAGTTATTACTCTTCCGCTGCCCAGGGGGGCTTGGGCATTATAGATCCAGTTGATCAGAGTAGAGCCTTATTGGGGAAGCTTATTGTTCGGGGGCTGCTTCCAGGCGCTGAGCCTTGGAAGGAGCTTCTTTTTCAGCGACTGCGGGCTAGGGCTCCCCCAGCAGGGGGCACTTGACAGAGGTGGACATACTTTGATTGCTACAGGCACCTCCAAATCGGATCATTGCCCAGTGGTTTTATGTATTAGAGATCCGAATTGCCATGGATCAGCACACTATGTATGCATCCCTGATCATTTGCTTTCAGATGCAGAACTATCGCGTGGTATGCTTGATATTTGGAGATCTCATGACTTCTTACAGGCCTCTCAAAGCCTGGCCTCTGCTCTCTGTGATATTAGTGGCTTTTATCACACATGTGCCCTATCTAAGAGGCAAGAGGCCTTGGACTTAGAAAGGGCTATTAGACGTAGATTGGCTGCCTTGCAGAAAGAGCACGAGAAACATCCTCATGCTCAATGGGTTGCAGATTCTTTATGTACTGTTAGAGCAGAACTTCATCACTCTCTTGAGCAGCGCGCGGAGTACCGTTTCCATGCCCAGGAATCCTTTTGGACACAGATGGGTGGCAGATGTAACAAACATTTCTTTGCTTCTCACGGGTAGTTGCACAGGCCATGAGCATCTTTCTCCGCTCCACTGCTGGTATTTCAGGATTGAGGTTGCCTCTTCGTAGTCATGAGGAGTTGGTTGACTCTGAGTTAGCTGATGACACAGCCCTGTTTTTGGAGGCTTCACATATATGCTTATGTTCCTTCCGGGTAGCACTAGAGGAGTTCTGTTTGGCAGCAGGGGCACTCATTAATTGGCACAAATCTGTTGGTTTTTGGGTTAGTGATTCACCGAGAGTTGATTGGGATGCAGAGCTTGGTTTTACTTGGATCAGCAGAGGATGCACTGCTAGATATTTGGGATGCCAAGTTGGGATTGATATTTCTCCTGCACAACAGTTTGCTCCAGTACTTATGAGTATCCGGAAGAAGCTCCTCCATTGGAGCTCCAGGAGATTAGATTTAGCCTCCAGAGCTTTGGCGGCTAATCAGGTTTTGCTTGCCTCAGCTTGGTTTATTGCCTCTTGTTGGTGCTTCTCTTGTGCGTGCATTGGCCAATTGCGGAGATTGATCCGCAATTTTCTCTGGTCGGGCTTGGATGGCACCTCAGACACTCGTGCCAGGGTAGCTTGGTGTCAGGTTTTTTTCTGTAAAGGTGTTTTGAGTCCGTGTACATATGGGATGCGTGGTGTGCAATAAAACTTTGCCCTGAATGCCCTGAGAAATGTACAGGCCGAGTGCTTTTACAGTGAGTCGGTATATGCACGTGTTTTTTTGGGAGCAAATGCTTGAGATATGGAAGTTTTATGGTAACAGTGCGGTGTGCAGATGGTTACTAAAGCAGGCCACCGACTGTGAAATTGTCGGGTTTGGTATGATGATGCTGATGATGATGAGCGGTGGGCAGCTCTCATATGGTTTTGGAAAGTTGTGGATCGTCGTGTGAGAGGAGGAGCCTTGTTGTTGCTAGTGTGGCCATCATTTTAGAGCTTTAAAAAAATAATAATAAATATACTATATCACATGGCCAATAACAAAGAGCCAAGTGGAAGCTCTTTGTGGCTGCCAACTCGCCATCTAGAAGCTGGTGGAGAAGCGCGAAGGCGTGAAGAAAAAGGAGACCGGGGCGCCCTCTGAAAAAAGCAGGAAAAAAGGGAGATGCTCAGAGAGTGCAGAAGCCAGCAGAGGAGGCGCTGCGGAGAGAAAGGCTGGAGCGCAGCCAGATCAGCGAAGAGAGCAGAATAGTTGGCCGCCTAGGTATTGGAGACGGGCTGGTGAAGCCGAGGTGAAGGAAGGCGATGCCTGGGGGGATGCTGCAGCAGCTGACGTGAAGACGCAGGCAGCCTACTGGTATTGGGAGACGGGCTGGTGACTGTATAGGAGAGGCACAGTCGGAGGGGTGAAAGAGGAGAGCAAGAGTGCAGTTGAAGGCTGGAGGCGACTGGGTGGGCACGTAAAAAGTGAAGGGGCCGCCTTGAAGCAGAGGGTCGCCGAGTAAAAAAGGAACCGGGTCCAGAGGGAGAGAGCCTGGCTGGGGATTCTGCAGAGACAGAGGCCAGATAAGAGCTTGGCGTAGCTGGCTGCTGGCGACAGAGCGCTAGACGTGGAAGTAGGCCACCTTTGTGACGGCTGGCAACTGTGTGAAGGCAACGGCTGGTGGAAGCCGACGTGCTGGCGTCAAAAGGTGGCGGGTATTGAGACTACCTTGAAGTGGGTGGCCTGGCTGCCAGCGCAAGAGGAAGGGTGCTGAAGTAAAACGAAGACAAGTGGTGATTCGGCAAGCCTGAGGGAGCCGCGTGGCTGGTGTGAAGGGAGCATTACGCAAGCAAAGACTGGCGCAAGGGGGTGACTTTGGCGAGAGGAGAGCATGAAGAGAGCTGGCCGTCGTGTGTGCAAGGAAGCTGAGGCTGGTGAGTTTGAGGCTACTGAGGGGCTCAGCAAGTATACAGGCTGGTGTGGGCGCCTTGAGTGATGTGGCTTGGGCTGGATGCAAGAGATGGTGATGCTGCGTTGAGCAGTGGTTCGTGGTGCTGAAGAGATTGTGCGAGGCTCTGGTGGTTGGCGAAGCTGCTGGTCACGACACACAGAGAGTGGGAGCTGCTGAGTTGAAGGTTAGCTGGTGTGGGCGCCTTCTGGAGAGGAGTAGCTGGTCTTGTGTGGGCGACGATTGCAGGCAGAGAGTGGATGCTGACCAGAGAGAGAGCCTTGGGTATTGTGTCTTGGCAGTATAGGTGCTGATGTGATCAGGCTGGAGCTCGACAAGCTTCTATCACTATTTTCTGTGTTTGTGTTCAGGGAAGGTTCTTCTTGGGTTTTGAGGTGAAGTGTGGGGGTGAAAATGATGTCTTATCCAGAGTTTTATGGTAGCCCTAATGAGGATGTGGCAGATTTCTTGGAAAGGATGGAGGTTGCATGCATAAGCAACCATATTAATGAGTCGGTACAGGTGTTGCGGCTACTGAGCATTTGCTTGAAAGGGGATGCAAGGACCTGGCACAGAGCTTATGAGGAGTCATTGAGGGTTGCTGTTCCACATCTTGATATGACTGAAAATGGATTAAAGACAGCACTAAGCAACAGGTTCAAGAAGGTAGAAGACCCCGACAAGGTTTGGCATGAGGTGCAAGCTCTGACACAAGGTGAGTTGGAATCAATTGATGATTATATCAAGAAATTTTCTTTGTTGTGGGAGACTCTATGCAAGGCTTTAGGGGAAGATCAAGTACCCCCTGACATAATGAAGAAAAACAAGTTTGTAGCCGGGCTTAAGAGGAGTATTCACTGGAAAGTGGAATTGAAGAAGCCCAGGTCTTATGAGAATGCGGTAGAAATTGCTAAATCAAAAGATTGGAAGTTGCAACGAATGAATCAGCTGGGGATGATTCTAGTTGTAGCACAGCCGGAGATTCGTAGAGTGGAGGCTACACCCATGAATGAAGTGATTGAGAGGATGAAGCCCACTGAAGCCCAAGCTATGCAGATGATGCCACAAGCTAGTCAAGGAGTACCTATGGTTCCTGCAGGTTCTGATGAGGGATTGCGACAGGATATGAAACAGATGGTTGATCTTATGAAGAATTTGAGCTTGAATTTAATGGGAAGTACAGGTGGTGGACGTGGTAGAGGCCGAGGCAATAATCATGAAGGGGGAGATGGACAAGCAGGGTATGGACGTGGACGTGGTAGGGGCCGTCGTTTCATCCCTACATGCTGGAACTGTGGTGAGCTTGGTCATCTGAGTACAGATTGTGATAAGCCTCAACGAATGGGTGGTGACATGTACCCACTACCTTCACAGTTACCAGACAGGTCAAATGACTATGGTATTGATATCAGGGATCAAGCAGGCCCCAATGGAATCACAGCTGAGGAGAAGGGGAAGGCAAAGGTTATGAATGTTGTTACTCTGGAGAATGTTCAGGTTAGAGAAGAAGGGGATGTGATGCCTGTTGGCAAGCGCGCAACGGATGAAAGAGAGGGAAAAGGGGTGGCTGGACCCAGCCGTAAGAAGGGGACGCAGCAGGAAGGAGAAGATGTGAAAGCTAAAAGGAAACGGAAGCCTCGTAGAAGGTTCCAGGTGTCAGACTTCCCACTGGGGGATGGGCAAACCAGCTATGACTTGAAATCTGATTTGGTGAACAGGAAGGCAAACATCACCTTTGGGCAGTTGGTAGAGATGGTGCCAAAATTGAGAAGGCAATGGAAGAGACTTGTGAATCCAATGGAAAAGGAGTCAGAGAAGAGGTCTGTCAAAGTACTATCTTTAGAAGAGCTTCCAGATATTTGCCCTATTGTGGAGGTGTTGAGTAAAGGCAGGAACCTTGGTCAGGCCTATATAGATGGAGGAGCTCAAATCTGTGTGATTACCCAATCATGTGTGGAGCAGTCAGGCTTGAGGGTGTCTGGGGTTTCTGGGTTTCGAATCAGGATGGCTAATCATCAAAAGGTAAAATGTCTTGGTATGATAAAGGAATTGGAAATTGAAGCTTTTAATGTCAAAGCTACTGTAGATTTTCATGTGATGCCTGCGGGTCTTGGTGCTTTTCCAATTATTCTTGGACGACCATGGTTGCGAGTGGTGGGTGCAGTACAGGACTGGAGGTATGGGACCATTTCTTTGCATAATAAGCAGGGTAATAAAAAATCTTTTGAGATGCATAGTAGGAGATCTTGGAATGATGTGTGGGAGAGGCCACAGGATTCAAGTGAAGAGGAAACTACCACCACTACTTCTGAATCAGAGATGGATTCATCGACTACTGCTTCTAGTGGAGAAGAGGCAGATGTGGCTTTCCTAATATCAGAGCAACAAGGCAATAAAGATAAAGAAGTGCATGAAATGGGTGCTGAGGGAGAAGATACTATGGGGTCATATGAAGTGATCGAGGAATTACTGCAGCCAAAGATAGAAGTGAAGAAGAAGCAGGAGCTGATTGAAGGAATGCTGAGTCCGGATCTCTCGAGTGGAGAAAAGGTTAGATATGTTAATATGCTGTCTCATTTTCCAGAATTGTTCATCACTTCTTATAGGGAGATTCGAGGATTTAAAGGGCCAGATTTGAGGATTGAATTGAAAGAAGGTGTAAAAACTTTTAGGCAGAAGCTTCGCAGGATGGGACGAGAACAAATGCAGACCCTGAGAGAGGAAGTTGATAAGCTGTTGAGTGCAGGTTTCATTACACCAGTGGATACAGCTGAGTGGGTAAGTCCTACGGTGGTGAGTCCAAGGATGGCAGGTGGCGTATTTGTGTGGATTTCAAGCCTTTGAATGCTGCTACAAAGAAGGATTCTTACCCCCTACCTTTTTTGGATGAGATCTTGGATACTGTAGCTGGATATGAAAGGTATAGTGTTTGTGATGGGTATTCAGGTTATTTCCAGTTAAAGATTGCAGAAGAAGATCAGCGCAAGACGACTTTCACTACACCGTGGGGATGCTTCTGCTACAAAGTCCTTCCTTTTGGATTGATGAATGGACCAGCCTACTATCAAAAAAGGGCAAATTGGGTATTATCTCCTTTTTTGAACAAGTTTGTGAAGGATTTTATTGATGATTTTTGTATATATAGCTCCAGGCAAGAGCATTGTGATAAGCTGGCTACAGTTTTTCAGAGTTATGATGAGTGTGGTGGTCAATTAAATCCAAAAAAGTGTTTTTTGGCTCAACCGAGGGTGAAGCTCTTGGGCCATGTTATTTCAGAGAATGGTATTGATCCAGATCCTGATAAAGTCAAGTCTCTTCTTCTTCTTCCTACACCAAAGAATACAAGGCAACTGGCTACTTTTGTGCAAAAGGTGAAGTATATGGCTCGATTCATTTCTCTATCTTCACAGTTGTTATATCCTTTGCAAGAAGCAGCAAAGCATGATCCTTTGCATTGGACGGAGGAGTGTGAGGTGATTTTCCAAAAAGTGAAAGAGGTGTTGGGAGCTATTCCTACAATGCAGGCGCCTAATTGGGAACTGGAATTTTATGTCAATCCTTCAGTAGGTGAAGATGCAATTGGAGCTATGTTGTTACAGAAAGGGAAAGAATCACATTATATGCAACCAGTCTACTGTGCTAGCAAAGTAAAACTTGCCAGAGAAAGGTTGTTATCAGAGGTGGAACTTGTTATGGTTAGTGTACTATATGCATGTAGGCGGTTTCGCCATTACTTGCTGCCTCGCCCCTTTGTGTTTTTGACGAGCTACACTTTTTTGCCTCAGTTGATAAATGGCACAAATTTATCTAAGGCTATGATGAAGTGGGTGATTGAGTTGCAGGAATTTACTTTCTCATTCTTGGTGGAAGAGAGTACCAGGGCTACCTTAGCTGATCTACTGACATATAAGGAGAGTCCTCTTCTTATAAAGGAGGAGGCCATCAAGAAGCCAGTTGAGGATGCGGCTGAGTTGGTGAATGCACACTTATTATATTTTGATGGTTCTTACAGGAAAAGCCATGATGCAGCCTCGGGAGGTTTGGTGCTTTATGATCCACAAGGTTGCCTTGTTTTTAAGAAGGGTGTTAAAGTGGATGCACATAGCAACAATGAAGCGGAGTATCTGACTCTGAAAGTTGGATTGCAAATATGCTTGAAGCATGGTGTACACAGGATTCCCATTCGAGGAGATGCATTGCTTGTGGTAAAACAGGTATTGGGAGTTTGGAAGTCAAAGAATATGTTGCTCAAAGAAATGTGTTTCAAGATTAAAGGTTTGTTGAAGGAATTTGAAGCTTGGAGTCTAAAGCATGTGGATCGAGGCCATAATGAGGAGGCTCATGAGGCAGCCCAGGGAATGATTGGTGAAGTTTTTGTTCTTAAAGCTCATGCATCATTTTATTGTGGCAGGGAGAATTTATAGGATGTTGAGGAGTTTTTGTTAACAGGGATGATTCCTAATGGTATTGACAGATCAAAAAAATATGGTTTCATCAGGAAAGCTGCAAGGTATGTGATGGTTGGTGATGCTTTGTACTTGAAGGGAATTGATTTGATAATGCCACGGGTACCTTGGAAGGAAGAAATCTACAAAATTCTTAAAGAAAACCATGAAGGAGCATGCGGTGGACATTTTGCCTCAAAAATTACATTGCATAAGGTATTGCAGGAAGGTTATGTATGGCCAAGTATACATAAGAATGTTAATCATTGGTGCAGGTCATGCAAACAATGCCAAGCTCATAGTAGACGGATATTAAAGCCTGAAATGAGGAAGACAATTCTTGCTTATGATGTTTTTGAAAAATGGGGAATTGATGCTGTGGGACCATTGCCTATTACCAACCGAGGGAAGTGCTACATCTTGACTGCAGTTGATTACCTTTCTAGATGGGCAGAAGCAAAGGCAGTGAAACAAATTACTGCTAAGGAGGTGGCAAAGTTTGTATATCAGGATATCTGTTGTAAGTTTGGTGTACCATTGGAATTGCTTTCTGATCAGGGTCCAGGTTTCAGAGCAGAGCTTATGGATTATTTGTGTACAAAGATGAAGATCAGTCGCAGTTTTACCACACCTTACTATACACAGTGTAATGGCCTGAATGAGCGTTTTAATGGCGAATTGATCAAGATTTTATCTAAGGTGACAGAGCAACAAGGTAAGAATTGGGATCTTGAGTTGCCTGCTGCCTTGTGGGCATACAGGACAGCAATTAAAACTGGTACTGGTTTCACTCCATTTCATCTTGTTTATGGGAAGGAAGCCTTATTGCCTATCGAGGTGGAGATACCAGCTGTGAAAATGTTGGAAAAGCTTTTGGAAGAGCCTAAAGATGCCCTTAAAGAGCGGCTGTTATATTTACAAGAAGCACAGCTGAATAGGGATAATGCTTTGAAGCATTATGAAAATATGCAGGCAAGGATGCTGGAGAAGTTCAACAAGAAAATTAAAAGCAAAGGAATTATGAAGGATGACTTGGTATTACGTTATAATAGCAGGCTAGATAATGCCTTTCATAAGAAGTTCCAAATTAAGTGGGAAGGACCCTTCTTGGTGATGCAAGGATTTGCAAATGGCACCTATCAATTAGCAGATTTAGATGGGACTTTACATGCTTCCAGGGTAAATGGATACAAGCTGAAGAAGTATTATGCACGTTTGATGGTGATTGTGCAGGATGCAGTGTCTGAAGATGTGATTCCAGATGAAGGGCAGTTTTTGGATATGGATTTAGGTCTTGAAATGCTTTTTACTGCTGATCATGAATGATTCAGCAGGCTGGGGGTTGGGCAAAGTATGTCAGGTTTTTTTCTGTAAAGGTGTTTTGAGTCCGTGTACATTTGGGATGCGTGGTGTGCAATAAAACTTTGCCCTGAATGCCCTGAGAAATGTACATGCCGAGTGCTTTTACAGTGAGTCGGTATATGCACGTGTCTTTTTTGGGAGCAAATGCTTGAGATATGGAAGTTTTATGGTAACAGTGCGGTGTGCAGATGGTTACTAAAGCAGGCCACCAACTGGGAAATTGTCGGGTTTGGTATGATGATGCTGATGATGATGAGCGGTGGGCAGCTCTCATATGGTTTTGGAAAGTTGTGGATCGTCGTGTGAGAGGAGGAGCCTTGTTGTTGCTAGTGTGGCCATCATTTTAGAGCTTTAAAAAAATAATAATAAATATACTATATCACATGGCCAATAACAAAGAGCCAAGTGGAAGCTCTTTGTGGCTGCCAACTCGCCATCTAGAAGCTGGTGGAGAAGCGCGAAGGCGTGAAGAAAAAGGAGACCAAGGCGCCCTCTGAAAAAAGCAAGAAAAAAGGAAGATGCTCAGAGAGTGCAGAAGCCAGCAGAGGAGGCGCTGCGGAGAGAAAGGCTGGAGCGCAGCCAGATCAGCGAAGAGAGCAGAATAGTTGGCCGCCTAGGTATTGGAGACGGGCTGGTGAAGCAGAGGTGAAGGAAGGCGATGCCTGGGGGGATGCTGCAGCACCAGCTGACGTGAAGACGCAGGCAGCCTACTGGTATTGGAGACAGGCTGGTGACTGTATAGGAGAGGCACAGTCGGAGGGGTGAAAGAGGAGAGCAAGAGTGCAGCTGAAGGCTGGAGGCGACTGGGTGGGCACGTAAAAAGTGAAGGGGCCGCCTTGAAGCAGAGGGTTGCCGAGTAAAAAAGGAACCGGGTCCAGAGGGAGAGAGCCTGGCTGGGGATTCTGCAGAGACAAAGGCCAGATAAGAGCTTGGCGTAGCTGGCTGCTGGCGACAGAGCGCTAGACGTGGAAGTAGGCCACCTTTGTGTGACGGCTGGCAACTGTGTGAAGGCAACGGCTGGTGGAAGCCGACGTGCTAGCGTTAAAAGGTGGCGGGTATTGAGACTACCTTGAAGTGGGTGGCCTGGCTGCCAGCGCAAGAGGAAGGGTGCTGAAGTAAAACAAAGACAAGTGGTGATTCGGCAAGCCTGAGGGAGCCGCGTGGCTGGTGTGAAGGGAGCATTACGCAAGCAAAGACTGGCGCAAGGGGGTGACTTTGGCGAGAGGAGAGCATGAAGAGAGCTGGCCGTCGTGTGTACAAGGAAGCTGAGGCTGGTGAGTTTGAGGCTACTGAGGGGCTCAGCAAGTATACAGGCTGGTGTGGGCGCCTTGAGTGATGTGGCTTGGGCTGGATGCAAGAGATGGTGATGCTGCGTTGAGCAGTGGTTCGTGGTGCTGAAGAGATTGTGCGAGGCTCTGGTGGTTGGCGAAGCTGCTGGTCACGACACACAGAGAGTGGGAGCTGCTGAGTTGAAGGTTAGCTGGTGTGGGCGCCTTCTGGAGAGGAGTAGCTGGTCTTGTGTGGGCGACGATTGCAGGCAGAGAGTGGATGCTGACCAGAGAGAGAGCCTTGGGTATTGTGTCTTGGCAGTATAGGTGCTGATGTGATCAGGCTGGAGCTCGACAAGCTTCTATCACTATTTTCTGTGTTTGTGTTTGGACAATTGTAAGTTTCCCTCTGTACTCCGCTGATTGAATTGCAGATTAAGCAATAGAGGTGTCTTGCTTTTCCGATTTGAGCCTATGGTGTGTGATGGTGGTGGGATGAATGAGGGTAAAGGAGTAGGGATATGAGGAAAGGTGTGGTCTGTTGCTGATTTTCTTTCCAGCTAGAGAAGCTGGTGGTGCCCCTTGTGCTTGTGAGTGTTCCGAAGGTGGTGAGTCGGCGAGCTATAGTGGCCTTCTTGTGTTCCTGAGCTGCCTCACACTTGGCTCACAGTTATTCAGCCCAAAAGAGAGGGGGGCTTGAATATTATCGATCCGGATGTTCAGTGCAGGGCGTTGCTTTGCAAACTTGTGGTCAGAGGTTTCCTACCAGACACTGAGCCTTGGAAGGATTTTTTCTTGTCTCAAATTTGCAGATGTACACCCAGCGTTGGGAGAGACTGGATGCCCAACACACGTTTTTTGTTCACAGAGGCGGATATTAGGACACCATCTTCCCCTCTTATTGCAGCCATTGTCAGATCATGGAGAAGCATGAGATATTTTTTGCAACAAAGGCTTCCTAGGTCTTTGGACGAGGCTGACCGACAACCTATTATGTGGAACGAGTTCATTAGGGATGAGGCTGGTCGGCCACTTGGTGCATCTTGTTATATGCAATGGTCAGGATGGGAGAGATACGCATACAGAGTTCTTGCTTGCAAGACCTTTAAGAGTCTTCCGAAGGATCGGAGAGTTGCATCCACTCAGCATCTTAGGGGCTCTCGCATTCGTATTGATCAGATTGATGCAGCTATTCCGCATGAGTGGCTTTCTGGGACCTTTCACGGAGACTATCATCCGAGTTGGCTGGGAGTTTTTTCGAGGATAGGCATACCTCTGCAAGTCATTGCTCTCCCAGACCAGGAGGATGCAGATTTCCTCATTTTTTCTATCATGCCTGGTGGGAGATTGAGGAGATGTAGTATGGAGGAGATCATACCAAATACTAGGCTTAGTCCAGGGAGGATTGTTGGTCGCTCGGGGAAGCACTGGTTCATTGACCCTTCTCCTCAAATAGTGACTCATGGCTCTTGGTGTTTGTGGCTATATGGTGGCAGTCCTATCAGATATCTTCAGTGGGATCCAGGAGAGTGGGAGTGGATTGATGTCTTCGATCCTTTGAAAAGCCTTCCTTTTTTCCAGTGATACAGCGCAGATATTGGCATAGACTTTGGCACTCATACAGAAGGATTGATGCCTTCGATCCTTTGAAAAGCCTTCCTTTTTTCTAGTGATATAGCGCAGATATTGGCATAGACTTTGGCACTCATACAGAAGGAGCCAGATCTCTCATTTCTTTTGGTTATTCTTACATGGTGGTCTCCCCACCAATCCATGGAGATCAGTTTTCGGTGTAGCACCTTCCTGTCCTAGATGTGCGGCAGATTCTGAGTCCGTACAACATTGTCTATGGGGATGCAGCATTGCACAACAGATTTGGGGTCCTGTAGCCCAACTTATGGCAAATTGAGTGACCGAGCCATGCATGTGACTTGGGGGCAGTTGCTTGGCTCTCCCAGTCTGGCCCGCAACTTTTTTATGAGGGCAGTGGTACAGATTCTGTTTTTTTCATTCATAGAGGTATTGCCCAACATGGTTTATTGCAGGATGTTCCTCACTCTAATTATACACCCCCTAGACAGAGGATTGACACCAGTTGGGAGATTATTGCCAGTATTACAGCATGGCATATCTGGAGAGCTAGATGCACGGAGGCTATTGAGGGTGTCCAGATTTTTGGGTCTTAGTGCATTAGTACTATATGGGGTGATATATCATCCACACTCTTATGGCTACTTGGGTTCGCATTCAGGGGCCCTCTCGTTCTGCGCAGGCGAAGCGTGTGATATTTATGCGAGAATGGGACCATAGCATCTTCTTTTCCTCTAGTACCACAGGTCTTACATGGCATCATGATGCTCCTCAGTGGCTGAAATCACCTTACATATTGGGGTGATTCTATTCTCTTCCGGCTTATAGCTGTGATTGTTGTATGTTTTTCTCATACTTAATAGAAGTCTCTTTCTGAAAAAATAAAAATAAAAATTGCAGACCAGCCCTAAGTTGGGGATACCTAAATGGATGCAGTGACATTTATGTCTTGCTTTTGGGGGCTACACAACCCATGAGCCACGAACGCCAACAGAATCCTCAGCAAGAGGGGATGTATGGTGATAGTTTGCCATCTTGGAGGTTTGGCTTGTGAGATCCATATAAGAGCTTATGTGAGACTCAGCCATACTTGTGAGTTCCACCCCGGAATAGTGTGCCACTCATATGACCAAGAGCGCATTCCACGGTATCCTAGTTTGACTAGAGCCATGTGCCTGGTTTGACCGCAGTTATCAATAAGAATTAATCTTAATTTAGATCTTGCACTTAGTCCTAATTGGAGGTAGTTCTCATTTGCTTGATCCTGAAAGAGGGTGGCTCCATTAGTGATTCGACACTGGCGACTAACCATCCTCTTAGGGATGACCTATAAGATACTCGCCAAGGCAATCACCCTCTGCCTCCACACTTTGATGCACTCCGACAGGTTTTTTCTTTTTTCAACTCTTAGGCCCAAGATCCTCCGGTAGTTACTGATTTTCCACCGCCCGTAGGCGATGCCACCGAGGAAACACCAAGAGGTTTTGAACCCAAGACCTCTTGGTTCTAGGCAAACACCTTCACCACTTGAGCTATCGCCTTATTGGCCCACTCCAACAGGTTTCATCCGGGATCGGAGTATTTTGGATAACATATTCACTTTTTGGGAAGCTATGTGACAGCCAGGCTCCACGGAGAGGACATGGCAATACTGCCGCTAGACTTTGAGAAGGCCTACGACAGGCTGGATTGGCCCTTCTTGGAGGGGACTATGATTCGACTAGGCTTCTCCGCCTCTTGGTTTAAGGGGGTATCTGCCCTCTACTCTGGAGCTCACAATCGGGTTCTTGCTTATGGGGCACGAGGCAGGTGCTTTGCCATCACTTGCTCGATGTGCCAGGGATGCTCATTGACCCCCTTCCTGTTTCTTTTGTGGGATAGGCCACGAGCTCCTTCCTCCAAGCCCAGGATATCGACCTTCAGGGGTTGCACCTTCCCACTTGCACCATGCAGGAGCTTTTAGATGCAGAGTTTGCCAACAACATCCTTGCATGACAGGTTAGAGGGTAAACTCCGTAGTTTTGCGGCAACAGTAGAGAAGTTGATTGATCCAGCAGAGCCCTCTTGGGCAAGTTGATTGTGCGCATTCTCGAGCCAAGCGATGAGCCTTAGAAGGATTTCTTGATTAGCCATATCTCTTTGTGGCTTCCCACTAGCGGCTTAAGACCTTGTTTTGAGGATTGATTTGCCGTAAGCTTTTTCCACACACAGCAGCTCCTTCGTCCAGCCTTGATTCAGGTTCCTCCCACCAACCACGAGGAGCGGGACAGAGCCCCCCTCGCTTGGGGCCCCTACTTGGGCATCCCTTCTCGTGGGTACCGTCAACAATGAGAGCTCTGGCAACAACTTAACAGCTTGGCACGTCTGGCATGCTCGTTGCAGCAAGACCATTGATGGAGTGACTACCCAACCTGTGGAGATGATCCGAGCCATATGGGTGGAACTCATTCACGCTAGAGGACTTCGAGCACATGCAGAGGAGAGGCGTTCCTTCGTACTTGGACCCCTAGATCCTTCAATTCTAGGAAGGACAGAGGAGTTTCCTGGCATTATAGGCCTCTAATGTGACTTCCCCCCCTCCCTCCGAGAGCGGCCAGCCATGGAGGTATATTGACTGCATTTTTGCAGTGTTTGTAATCTGCCACTCGCAAGATCTCTCACTGGGAAGAAAAAAAAAACAAGCTACTATTGCATATATATTTTTGCTTATGAAATTCTCTAGGTCATAAATGATAAGAGATGACACCTGTACATAAAGCTCAGGTATTGTTCTTCCCTCTGGCTCCAGAAAGATTTGATGTGAGTCTTTATCTTTGAACCTCACAATCTGCACAAAATCAAGACGTATCTCAGAAGCGGAGTCGGGTAACTCTAGGAATACACCACTGAGGAAGGCACCCCTTAAAAAAAAACTGCATCCCCTAAACATTGCATGAATGATGGGAGGAGTACAGAGCCAAGTTTTACCTTATCCTCAATGGATGGGCAATATCTAGGACCCTTTGCTTCCACCCAACCACCATATGTGGGTGTCTCGTGCAAATTATCATTAATAAGTTGGTGGGTAGCAGCTGTAGTGCGTGTTAGATAGCAGCACATTTGTTCTCGTTCTTTGTGAACGTCTGTGTCAAAGCTGAACCATCTGACCTGTCTTCAAAATTTGTGCTGTTCAGATCCAAAACAACTTCAATAACCAAGCTTTGCATATGCTAGGACACATCCAGCTTTAGCTACCAATAAACATGAAACAAAGAGAGATTTCTCTCTAGATAAGGATAGACGGACACCTCTTCATCCCCTGGCTGTTGCTCTAGCTGGCTGAGATTCACAGACCGTATGTCGATCCGAGCGGGTGTTCCTGTTTTTAATCTCTCTGTTTCGAATCCAAGGCCTTGAAGGTGCTCAGTGAGACCATGTGACGCTGACTCACCTGCCCTGCCTGCTGACATTGATGTTCTACCGACCCAAATTTTTCCATTCATAAACGTGCCTGTTGTTAGAACAACAGCAGGTGCATAGAAGTTCATCCCAAAAAAGGTCTTCACACCCTCTACATTGTCATTTTTACCAACCAGAATCTCTGTTACCATGGCTTCTCTTAGGTGCAGGTTCTCTGTTCTGCAAGAAGGATTGCATCAGAGAACGTTCCAAACTCATAATTGTTAAAAATGAACAGTCAGAGCAATTCCTAGCTATCGTTCAAGAAGAATGCCATGAGTGGACAACTAGTGGATAGTCAAGGCACAAGCACTAAAGCTGTAGTGCCCCGCTAGCCTGAGAGCCCACCCCCCTCCTCCACACGTTTGCACACATCCCCCCACCCCCCGCCCCCCCCCTCCGCGCCTACCGCTCAGACCTTCCCCTTTTCTTGTTCTGTCTTCCCCCTTTTTCTGAAGTTTTCCATCCCCTGTTTCCAGTCCATCCTCCTCTGTTTTATGCTCTAATTCCCTTTCCTTTCATCCTTATCGTCCCGGCTGCTCCCCGGTTAGCCCTTGTTCTTACAAGGAAGCTACGAGACTCAATCTGGTTGTTCCCCTTCAGAGGACTCCCTGGCAGCTGCTCCATCTTCCTCAACCAAGGCCGTCCTTGAACTACCAGTTTTCTGATATGGAGCTCTAGCTCTCGTCCCGCTATGTAAATACTTTTGTAGTCAGCCACATTTGAGAGGACGCCAAGCTTAGTGCCTGGGCCCTAGGCATTCCTTGGGTTTTCTCAAAGGCTCTCCTCTTTTGAGAACAAATTTGTAGCAAGCCTCTTTAAGGCTTGAAACATCCTTCACCAGCATTTTTTCAAGCTCTTGTTCAGCCCCCTAGGGAATGCCTCTCAGATGCCGAAAAATTTAGGTGCATCCTTGGAGATAATATGGGGCATCGCAGCACTATATGAGTCAGTCATAGGCCGGGTCAGAGCTCCACGAGGTAAGTCACAGGAGATCTCTAGTACGATTAGTGTGAAACATGGATGCCCATCTTCCCGACTTTATTTGGGCTTTATATTGATGAGAGATTAATTGATAGACTGAGCGTGCAGGTTCCTCTCTAGCATGTACCCTGATCCCTCTCTTCCTATATGCAGATGTTATAGTACTCACATCAGATTCAGCTAAGAGACTACAGAGGCATCTGGATGCTTTACATAGTTTTTGTGGGCAATGGGACCTTACAATCAGCCTTGGGAAAACCAAGGTGATGGTCTTTAATACCTCTTATTCACTGGCACACAGACATCAGTTCACCTAAATAGGAGATACAGTATTGTTTCCTCTTATGTAAACATTGGAGTTACTTTCCCTCCCTGCTTTTCACCATGCGCCCCGCAGCCCAGGCCAGATTGATGACAGGAAATGCCCTGCTCGAGAGACACTGCTTCCAAACACGTATCCAAGAGCCCAAGACTAAGCGATGGCTTTTTGATACCCTAGTCACTCCAGCGATGATGTATGGGACTCCTTTCTCTCTGCCCGATCTTCCATACTTCTTCTGCCCAATGTGCGGTTCCCAGCTTCCCTTCCCCTCATAGTTGGACTGTTTCCATTTCCAGGTCTTCAGCCATTCCCAATTCCCCTTTCCTTTTGTTTCTCTACGCATACTGAAAGGATTTGTTTTTAAGAAACAGAGCCAAACAAAAACACAAAAATCATCAGACTCCAAACCTTTCTAAAATTCTCTTCATTTCAAGTGCATACTCCCGCTTGTCTGTTTGTGCTCGAAGTGCCCACACTGCTGGTCCCTTTGACCTATTCAGCACCCTTTTCTGCAAGTAGCACCTAGCTTCAAAAAAACAACTAAAGTAAGGCATGAAATCTATGTTGTCAAATCAATACAAAAAACCCAATAAATTTCCAAAATAGTTAATAAGAACGAGACTTTACTCTAGAAATCAAATGCTTTTGTACTAATGCAAATATCTGCAAGACCTATGCATGAGTCAATCCCTTCATGAGATCCTTGGGAAAAAAAAACCTTAGCTTTGCATATCAACTAAATTAAGGATGAAGTATTTAACAAGCAGAATTGATGACGGCATGCTAAACTATTTTTGGTAGCAAAGAGTCGGAAACTTTAAATAAATGAAGGTCCTAATCATGAGCACTTGTGAGATGCAGACCAATGCACATTAATAATTTACATTCAAATTGAGGGAGGGAGGGAGGGTGAAAAAAAGAAAACGGCAAACAAAAGACCACAAGGATCTATGAGGTAGTGGTAGTCAATCAACATACATCTATCATGCCATATTCTGAAGTAGGTTCGCCGGGTCTATGAGACCACTTCAACACTACGAATACCCACTTTGAACTGCAATAGCACACTTTGGTCACATCCAAGAGGGTGTGCCCAGACATTCCCACAATGGGCTATCATCTATTACACATCATATCCTTTATAGTTGTCTTACTATAGTGCGTTTGTTTATTACTTCTATAGCTCTTTTGCTATAATAAGCATCAAGATCATCTCTATAGTTGTCTTGCTATAGTAGATGCAATTTGGTCTTCTATCTCTATAATTTTATTGCTATGGTAGGTTCATCAATCACTTCTATTGCTAGCTTGCAATAGTAAGCATTGAAGTGAACATCTCTATAGTTGCCTTGCTATAGTAGATGTAATCTCGTCTTCTATGTCTATAGTTGTCTTGCTAAAGTAAGTTCATCAATCACTTCTATGACTGTCTTGCTATAAAAATTACTCGGACGAGGATCTGACCCCAACACAGGTGGCACACAGGAAGGCTTCAATGGAGAAGGTCATGGCAGCCCATAAGGAAAGGAAGTGGGCAGTATACCCACATGGAAGAGTCATCATTATGGAGAGGCGCCCCACCCCTAAACAAGGGTGCGCCGCGTGGGGTCTATGAGACTACATGCATCAAGATGGCAGCCTGGAACGGTAATGGAACTCTGTGGTCAGATGTGAAAGGCTTCCAGGAGACATTTACAGTACGAGATATCATATTCTATATGGAGGCACACCAGAGCTCGGAGAGGGGATTGCCTCGTGTCGCTAGATACCAGGGGGAGTCGGCTTACCGTGGGCATACCCGCAGGACAGGAGTACAGGAGTTAGTGTGTAACAACCAGGGCCAAAAGGGCGCGACAAACAACCCAAAAGGGCGCCAAGCGCCTTACAAAAGCCTAAAAAGGCTCTTTATCAAGTCGGCCAAGCTGGTAGATAGGGCCCGCTGACCTAGTCGGCTGGGGGGGCCGGTGCTATATAAAGCCTACGCGCAAACCCCTCCTATTAAACATATCATCTTCATCAACCTGCGTTCTGCAGCGGCCTGCTCCCGGTGGATCATCACATATCACGGGTGCTCTAACACCTGCGCAGCACACCACTGCAACAGCCCGGCTCAACGCAGGCCATCAATCGACACTCCAGCAGCAGAGTTTCTGCCCACATCATCAAGCTTCAAAGCAAATCATCACAGAGCATAAATCCTCAGCATTCCGCAGCGCGGCACTCTGCCCCTGTTGCTACAGCAGGTTGCCCTGCCCCTGCACCTGCATATCCATCTGCCGCCACCCTGCCTCTTGTGCAGTCCTCCGTTTGCAGCCTTCGACCTCTACATCACTCGGAGTGCCACCGTTGTCTTCGACGCAAGTCTTCGTCCTCGCCGACCGAGCATCTTGCACCGACTTCGTCCTTGCTTCATCGCCGGTCTACTACTCAGAGTCGCTTCATCAATACCTCATATAGAGGCCCTCTTGTACTGGGTTACACTCACCATTACACATATATTCATTCATCCATTTCATACTGTGTTGATTTGCTCTTATCTCTCACACATCTGGTCCTTTAGTTCTTTTGCCCTCACATGGTACCAGAGCTATCGTGAGCAAAGGGATTGAAGACTTTGGGAGCTCATAGTAGCAGGGCTTTCCAGAAAAGGCTGGATACTGCGGTCCAATACTAGCACTCACTGTAGGCATGTACCCCCCTCTGGAAGCGAAGTCTAGGAAGCTCAGAGAGGAAAGTCGTGATGCCAAAGGTGTAGAAGGTGAGTAGGTGTCGACAAGCTGGTCGACTCCCAATGTACCTCAAATGGGGGTCTCCAAAGAAGTCCCATCCTCGGTGTGGTCCCGATCTGAGTAAGGAGAATCAACTTCTAGTGATAGAGGCTGGTGCTCCAGAATCACGGGTAGTTGATCCATGCTGTGAGCTCTCAAAGTCTTCAATCCCTTTGCTCACGATAGCTCTTATACCATGTGAGGGAAAAAGGACAAAAGGACCAGTTGTGTGAGAGATCGGATCAAATCAACATAGCATGAAATGGATGAATGAATATATGTATAATGGTGAGTGTAATCCAATGCAAGAGGGCCTCTGTATGAGGTACTGATGAAGCAACTCTGAGCAGTAGACCGGCGATGAAGCAAGGACGAAGTCGCTGCAAAAGGCTCGGTCGGTGACGAAGGTGGGACATGTTTAGCCTTTAGGTCGGCCAAAATGGGATGGCGGCTTCTATAGGTGGCCCAAAATGGGACAACAATTGTTTTTATTCAAAGGCTTTGGTTAAAAATATTTTTCATGGCCATGGGATCTTGAGGTAATTGTATAGATCCTTATAAGCACTTTGGGTAAAGATATTTTTTGTGGCCATGGGATCTTGAGGTAATTGTATAGATCCTTAGAAGCAATTTGAGTGAAAGTACATGTGCAATGGTCTAGAATGACCAAGGCATGGGCATGGAGGCACATGGATGAAAGGGAAGGTGTAAGAAGCCTCTCAAGAATGCTATCAGCTTAGCCATGCAGGGCAATCCTGGGCTGCCAAGAACTGGAAGGAGCGAACCTTCTGGTTGGAAAGAAAAGTAGCCACACCTAAGATCAAGGGAAGGGAACGACATGTTGGGAAGTCTAGAAGGTGAATACCCAACTTAGGAAGAGAAAGAGCTGGCAGGTGGGCCAACTGTTGGTGCTTGTGTGGTTGTTTTGTTCACTCTTATTCAGTTTTTGTAGGTCAGCTAGAATGGGGTGACAGATTGTGAATGGGACTTGTTTAGGTTTTGCAGATTGGCATGATGAAAGCTGGCTTACTATGTAAGAGAGGGGAAGAAGGGAAGGGGCAGGGGCGAGGGGAGTGGAGGGGGGGGGGGGGGGGTTATATGTGTGTTTGTTGTCACTTGTTTAGCCTTTAGATTGGCCAAAATGTGATGGCAGCTTTTATAGGTGGCCCAAAATGGGACAACAAGTGTTTTTATTCAAAGGATTTGGGTAAAAATTATTTTCGTGGCCATGGGATCTTGAGGTAATTGTATAGATCCTTAGGAACACTTTGGGTAAAAATATTTTTCGTGGCCATGGGATCTTGAGGTAATTGTACAGATCCTTAGAAGCACTTCGAGTGAAAGTACATGTGCAATGGCCTAGAATGACCAAAGCATGGGCATGGAGGCACATGGATGAATGGGAAGGTATAAGAAGCCTCTCAAGAATGCTATCAGCTTGGCCATGCAGGGCAATCCTGGGCTGCCAAGAACTGGAACGAGCGAACCTTCTGGTTGGAAAGAAAAATAGCCACACCTGAGATCAGGGGAAGGGAAGCACATGTTAGGACGTCTAGAAGGTGAATACCCAACTTAGGAAGAGAAAGAGCTGGCAGGTGGGCCAACTGTTGGTGTTTGTGTGTTTGTTTTGTTCACTCTTGTTCAGTTTTTGTAGGTCAGCTAGAATGGGGTGACAGATTGTGAATAGGACAATAGTCTCTTCTTTAGGTTTTGCAGATTGGGATGATGAAAGCCGGCTTACTATGTAGGAGGGGAAGAAGGGCGGGGGGGCAGGGGGGGTGGTGAGGGGTGGGGGGGTATATTAGTGTTTGTTGTCACTTGTTTAGCCTTTAGATCGGCCAAAATGGGATGGGGGCTTTTATAGGTGGCCCAAAATGGGACAACAATTGTTTTTATTCAAAGGCTTTTGGTAAACATATTTTTCGTGCCATGGGATCTTGAGGTAATTGTATAGATCTTTAGGAGCACTTTGGGTAAAAATATTTTTCGTGGCCATGGGATCTTGAGGTAATTGTACAGATCCTTTGAAACACTTCGAGTGAAAGTACATGTGCAATGGTCTAGAATGACCAAAGCATGGGCATGGAGGCACGTGGATGAAAGGGAAGGTGTAAGAAGCCTCTCAAGAATGCTATCAGCTTGGCCATGCAGGGCACTACTGGGCTGCCAAGAATTGGAAGGAGCGAAGCTTCTGGTTGGAAAGAAAAGTAGCCACACACCTGAGATCAGGGGAAGGGAAGCACACGTTAGGAAGTCTAGAAGGTGAATACCCAACTTAGGAAGAGAAAGAGCTGGCAGGTGGGCCAACTGTTGGTGTTTGTATGTTTGTTTTGTTCAGTTTTTGTAGGTCAGCTAAAATGGGGCGATAGATTGCGAATGGGACAACCGTAGCCTCTTGTTTAGGTTTTGCAGATTGGGATGATGAAAGCTGGCTTGCTATGTAAGAGAGGGGAAGAAGGGAAGAAGGGAAGGCGCGGGGGGTGGGGGTGGAGTGGGGAGGTTATACGTGTGTTTGTTGTCACTTGTTTGGTGTGTGTGTGTGTGTGTGTGTGTAGGTTCTTCTTCTTCCCGCCTACCACCCTGCTTTCTCCTCTCTTCATCGCTGCGCCTCCTACTACACTTCTATTCCGCGAGCTGCAGCCTGTGTACAGCTGTGTGTGTGTGTGTGTGTCAGTGGTGTGTGTTACATACGTGTGTGGCGTCGCTGCTCGACTCTGATCGCCTGCTGCGACTTACCTGTTTCGGATCTTTACTCGCCTGTTGACCATCGCCTAAACCTGCTGCCGTTGAATGTTCTTGCTGCCGGCTGGCCTCCCCCGCCTTGCCTCTAACAGAAGGTTAATTAGTCGCCTGTGTGCATAATGGAATCGCCTGAGCTGGCCATTTACAAGCGTCGGAAAGCAATGAACACCTCGAATTTGGATGCCATGTCTTTGATTAAGGAATGCCTGCATGAGGATTTCGAAGAAGCAAGATGTGCTTGGGAAGGACCTCCTCCAGTCACAGAAGTGCGTATTCCGGTGCAGGAGCTCATGGATCCGGTTGCACAGTATGCATTGAATGCAGTGATTCTCTTTTTCCCAGGCAAGATGCCTAGTGCACAGGATGTGGGACAATGGGTTGATTTCTTGCTTAAGCGTCAAGCAGTCCGGGGTGTTTATTTTGGAGCAAGAGGATTCTATGAGGTATTGTTAGCAGACATGGAAGCTAGAGATGCTTTGTTGGAAATGTCTCCCCTCTTCTTCAATACGCAAATGACTCATGTTCTTCCCTGGGCTCTTACTAAAGATTATCAGAGCCTTATTCGACATAAGTGCCCGGTTTGGGTTGAAGTGGTGGATTTTCCTCGTACTTGGCGTCATTTTCTTCCTTTGTTGGCTGCTCAATTGGGCAAAGTGATTTGCCCCCCCAAGTTGGATGCCAATACAAATCGTTTTTGTATTCTATGGGACACTGATCTTCCTGCTCCTATGGGCATTACCGTTGATTCTGGGGACACAGTGGTCGGAAAGCGACCATTCAAGCTTAAATGGGGGAAATTTGCCAATTCCTGTTTTCGCTGTGGCAAATTTGGTCATATGCAATCTGAATGTTCTGAACCAAATCTACAACCCCCTCCTTCGGCTGTCCCTACCCCTCAGACTCCTCCTCCAGTGAAATCTTCCCCTGAGGCACAATCTAAAGGTGCTTCTGCATCCACATCAACAACTGGACTCAATAAAGGTAAAGGGAAGCAGTCTCAAATGCCAAGTGTTCCTGCTTCCCCGAATATCAAAGACAAGGGCAAAGAGAAGCTTCCTGCTACTCAGGCGTGGATAGTACCCAAGAAAACTGTCAAAGCACGTACTTTACCATCTTCTCGCAATTATGTGCCCCCCTTGAAGAATGTTGCTCAGCAAAAACTGCCTTGTAATGATAACTCTTCCCTAGCTCAGGCCTGGGATAAAGTTGTTCGATCCTATAAGGAAGTAGTTACAGGGGGCACCGCTTCAACGTCGGAAGGCCATCGCTTGTTTCCTCCACATTTGAGTTTTGATTTGGCAGCTGATGTTTCTGCGACAGATGCGGATGTGCCCATGGGCACGAGTTCTTAAGCTTTCTGTTGGTTTTCTCGCCCACTGTATATACCATTTAAGATGCATAGTTCTATACAGTGCTTTTCATATAATGTGCGCGGATTATGCAATCAGGATAAATGGAGGCTAATCTGGCACTATGTACATACTTGCAAAGCAGATATTGTTGTTCTTCAAGAGCATAATCAGCATAATTTTGCCGGGCAAACTTCCTATTTTGCAGGATATTGGATAGCTTATGCAGGATCCGCTGGATACTCTGGAGTGCTGATGCTTGTTCGTCATGAATTATTTCCCATGTTGGTATTCAATGATCCAGCTGGCAGATGGATGGTCGTTCAATGTATTATCAACGGGGAAGTTTTTGAGTTTGGTGGGGTGTATGCATACACAGCCTCTACTGACAGGGCTCGTTTGTGGCATGCCATCTCCTCTTATTGTTGGCGTTCTAATGCATTCCTTTGTGGCGATTTTAATAATGCTCCAAATCATGTGGATAATACTACTGGACATTCTCACATGCTTCATGTGGAACGACAAGCTTGGGATCTCTTTCAGCACACATGTAATGCCTTGGATTTGTGGCCTCTGTTGCAAGCCAATGATCCAGGATTCACATTTCAGCATAACGCTCGATCAATGTATCGTGCTCGTCTGGACCGATGGTATCTCTTTCACATGCAACAGTATGATGATTTTGTATGTGATATGTGGATTGATTACTCCTTGTGTCTCTCGGATCATGCTCCGATATGCTTGAAAATACAATTCGGCTCTTGTTCTGCCAATGATTCATTAACTAGAAAGAGACTCCTCCATGTCAATAATGCTTATCTTAAGCATGAGGTTTTCCGCAATCTGATTGTGGATATTATTTCGCCATTGATCTCTCAAATGCATGTTGATATGGACACAGCATGGTTTCGTTTTGTTATGCGGATTCAATGTGTGATCCAGGATTATGGCAGACACTATTTATCGCATTTCAGAGAGCAAGTTCAACAGGCCAAAGGCACTTGTCAAAGTTTGATGCATCTGGCTAACACTTCATCCCTTACTGAAACCCAGATGACAGAGTTGCTTTCTGCTCGTGCTTTGTTGCATCGTAATGATGAGAGAAAATTGACAAAGTGGCAGACTAGAGCTCGCCAAAAAGCTATAGCGGATAAAGGATGCACTTCTAAACAATTCTTTCGTCATTTACATCTTTCTAGGCAGTCTCAAACTATTAAGAGGATTAAACTCCCGACTGGTGATTGGACTACCTCTCGTGTGGAGCTTGCACGGGCCATGGAATCTCATTATGGCAAGATTTTTGAGGCCTCTTCTCTCACGCAGGAAGGTCGAGAGGCTCGTCGGTTGTTTTTATCTCGAGTTGCACCGATTTTATCGGCGCAGCAGGCTCAACTTTTGGAAGCCGCCTTCACAGAGACAGAATTGTATGCCAGTTTGTGTGATTTGGGTCGTTGGAAATCTCCCGGTTGGGATGGCCTTACTGTAGAATTTTTCTTGTCGTTTTGGCAATACGTGGATCAGCCACTATTGTTAATGATAAACAGGGCATGGGAGCAACAGGTTTTGCCTTCATCTTGGAAAGAAGGCTTGCTCAAGTTGATTCCAAAGCAAGCACTTTGTGAAGAGTTCTCGCAATGGAGGCCGATTACACTCATGCCTGTGGTTTATAAATTGCTTGCTAAAATGCTTGTCAATAGACTTAAAGGGTTTCTGCATGATGGTTTGCATCCATCTCAGTATGGCTTCATTCCACGAAGGCAAATTACTGATAATTTAGCAAATGTCATCATTGGCATGGAGTATGCGAAATACACTCGACAAGATGTATTGGTCATGCAGGTTGACATTGAAAAGGCATTTGACACTGTTCTTTGGGATTACATTGCAGATACCATGCTTCGGCTGGGATTTGGGCCTAAGCTATCCTCTCTGGTTTATTTCTTGTATGCTGACAGTACCTCTGCCGGTTTGTTGGATGGTTTTCTCACAGATCCTTGGCATTTGGGACGTTCAGTAAGGCAAGGTTGTCCTCTCAGTGCTTTGCTTTATGCGATTGCTACTCATCCCCTGCTTATGTATTTGGAATCTTTGACTTCGTCTGGAAGATTGCAGGGCTTGAAATTACCCTCTGGGAAACATTTTATTGCGCAAGCTTATGCAGATGATTCTCTCTTTATGCCTCGCAATCACCAAGATGATGTGGAACAAATTATGCACACTCTTCATTTGTTTGGATTGGCAGCAGGCCTCAAAGTGAATTTTCGTAAATCCAAACTATTGGCTCTGACTGAGTGTGATTGGCATAAGCTGCTTTGGCCAGGCGAACTTGTTCCTCCGAACATTATAGTTCGTCATTTGGGTTATCCGCTGGGTTGGACTGTATCGGCTACACGGAAATTGGATTGGGTAGCCGAGCGCTTGCACTCCAAGTTGCATTATTGGAAGTTGTCCACTTGGCCGCTTCATGTGCGTTTGAGAATTGTGCAATGCATTCTTGTAGCTTATGTGCAGTTTTATCTACCTTTGCTGTATTGGTCTCAATCCCGCTTGAAGTCCCTTATGTCAAGTATATTGGCGCATTTCTGGCGCACTTCATCTCGTGGAAAGGGCCTCAGATTGTTATCCATGGACAAGTTATGCTCTCCTAAGCGTCTTGGAGGCCTGAATATTTTGGATTTGAGACGTCATGTTTTGGCTAGGAAAGCTATGCTTTTGCCGGTTTTGTTGGATCAGCAGCAACCCTGGACTCTCATGGTGTCCCATTTGTGTCGGCATATTGTCACGCCATTCTATGGTCATTGGCAACCCACATACTGGGATCTTATATGTGGAAAACTTGAAGGACACATTCCGGGATGTCCTTTCACTTCTTCTCTCATTATTGATTGGAAGGAAGTTACTTCACATATGATATGGCATGGTTCCCGATCTTTGATGGGCAATTCCCTGCGGCTAGAGAGTTTGCATTGGAGTCGTGTATTTTCTTCCACTTTGGTTGACCGTTCACCTCGTCAGGCATATTTTCTATCTCAAAAAGGAATTTGTCAGATACATCAGGTGGTGGATGACACAGGTCAGGTTCTTTCTTTCTCTGTTGCGGCGGATCGTTTTCAATTGGGATCCCATTATTCTCATCTTTGGACAGAAATTCAGCGGATGATTGCTGATATTTCTCCTTTACCTCGCCTGAATGTGGATTTCCGTCTATCTGATTGGAATCTTGGAACCACTGCTATGGAATGTATTTCAGCTGGGACAGTTTATGCCCTCTTGCAATCGGATGCATGGATAGTCAGACATGGTAATCAGCTATGGTCTCTCTCCAAATCTTCAATGTGGTGGAAACGTACATTGTTTCGCATTTGGAAAAGTCATCTGCCTCTTAAAGAACGCCTGTTCTTGTGGCGCTGTTTGGTTGGTGCTCTTCCTGTTGGTAGCTTGTTACATGCACGTCATATTGCGCCTTCGCGTTGTGTCCGATGTAAAGCTACTGAGGAGACTGTCCCACATTTACTATGGGGTTGTGTATGCTCCAGATCGTTCATTCGCCAGGTCTCGACTGCTCTTCGCCTTCGTTTCCCTTCGGGCATTTTTCACAGATGCTTTTGGCTTTTTGGGGTGTTACAAGCATCGCAGTCTCAGTTTGCAGTATTTTTCAGCTGGGTCCGATTCTGGGTCTTTTGGACCATATGGCATGTTCGGAACAACCTCATGTTCCAAGCCAATGACATTGTTCCCTTCCATTACTTCAAGTTCTCGCTTGGTAACGCGCTTCATTTTGCTTATGATGCTGGGGACATCACTCTTGATGCTTATAGGATTTACTTTGATTGCTTCTAGGTGGTGGAGCCTATAGTTACTTTTCTTTTTTTGGGTTTTCCTCGCTTACAGGTTTCCCACTTGTAAATGAAAAGTGTGATCTTTTTGGTGGGTTTTCCTCGTTTTGAGGTTTCCCACTTGTAATTAATGACATTGAGCTTTACAAAAAAAAAGTTTGTTGTCACTTGTTAGCCTTTAGATTGGCCAAAATGGGATGGCGGCTTTTATAGGTGGCCCAAAATGGGACAACAATTGTTTTTATTCAAAGGCTTTGGGTAAAAATATTTTTCATGGCCATGGGATCTTGAGAAAATTGTATAGATCCTTAGGAGCACTTTGGGTAAAAATATTTTTCATGGCCATGGGATCTTGAGGTAATTGTACAGATCCTTAGAAGCACTTTGAGTGAAAGTACATGCGCAATGGTCTAGAATGACCTAAGCATGGGCATGGAGGCACATGGATGAAAGGAAAGGTGTAAGAGGCCTCTCAAGAATGCTATCAGCTTGGCCATGTGTGGGGAGGTTATATGTGTGTTTGTTGTCACTTGTTTAGCCTTTAGATTGGCCAAAATGGGATGGCGGCTTTTATAGGTGGCCCAAAAGGGGACAACAATTGTTTTTGGGTAAAAATATTTTTCATGGCCATGGGATCTTGAGAAAATTGTATAGATCCTTAGGAGCACTTTGGGTAAAAATATTTTTCGTGGCCATGGGATCTTGAGGTAATTGTACAGATCCTTAGAAGCACTTTGAGTGAAAGTACATGCGCAATGGTCTAGAATGACCTAAGCATGGGCATGGAGGCACATGGATGAAAGGAAAGGTGTAAGAGGCCTCTCAAGAATGCTATCAGCTTGGCCATGCAGGGCAAGCAATCCTGGCCTGCCAAGAACTGGAAGGAGCGAAGCTTCTAGTTGGAAAGAAAAGTAGCCACACAGCTGAGATCAGGGGAAGGGAAGCACATCTTAGGAAGTCTAGAAGGTGAATACCTAACTGAGGAAGAGAAAGAGCTGGCAGGTGGGCCAACAGTTATATTAAAGAGGCCTTGACATCCTGATCTCCTTTCTTGCCGGATTGATTTCAAGTGGCTTGTGCTCTTTGGAAAAGTGCTTCACCAGACAGTACACATGAAAGCCTTGCAATTGTAAAGATAAACAGCTGAACGAGGTAAAGCAAGCGAGACAGTTGCCCATATACAAAGAGTAGAGGGGCAAGGGAGCTTGAGGTGGCAGGAGAAAGGGATTGAGGGTCACATGAGCAGAGCACTACCTACTCTATGGACAGTAAGTAGAGTGATGCATTTTACAGAGTCACAAGATTTCATTGGCATTTACCTCGCATATTAATGTGAGGAAGTATGTCCTTGAAAACTTTCAAACTACAAAGAAGCCTGCAAAAAACAAGGAAGCGACATTATGCAACAAGATATGGAGCCATAAGATGTACGGTTGTGAAGCAAGTAAAGCATGGTAAGGAAGTGATGCAAAAGAACCAAATAGGACAGAAGAACCATGTACGCTGATGCACATTGACTCATGTCATTGGGGAGCCTTTAAGTACGAGCATCTACAAGATTAGGTGGCCTTAATGACTATATTCTTGATGAGGTGTCATGGGGAGAATGTGATGGCTTCTCAAATTCAAATGGGATACAGATTTAATATCAGGTTTGTCATGAGTACATGATAAGCTTGTTCTCACAAGATGAGGCAAGAATAACAGGCTATAATTCCACCGGTTGGTGTGGAATATTTTGCTCGAACGCAATGCTAATCAATACACTTAAATACACTAAGATTTAATGGACAACAAGCACAATACAAAATGTAATTTGCTGAATTGACAAGAGACGCACAATGAGCCGGAATGGCCTTCCCCTCCCCCAAATAATGTATATTTATCTTGGGAGAATCAACTACATATCATCACGGGCATTTCTGACTAGATTTCCATACCAATGCATATAAAAAAAGTATTGCAAACAATATGGTTGCCGATAAAGATCTCCAAAGAACTGCCTTCTCACACTATCCTCTCATGTGTACATGTTTCCTTCTATCTGCTCTCTATTGTTCCACCCAAACATGGAGAAACAATCTTCAGGAGGCACGTAGGACAAGAGAACACTACACAAGGTATGTGAAAAATAGAGTCTTGCTCTTCCCTCTTGCTACTGGCCACCATAATTGGTCATGACAGCTTACCAGCTGCAAGTAGAGTAAACGACACCAGAAGTCTTCGCGAGATAGAAGCATCTGGAAGGCTAAAATCTTTAATGTCACGATTTCCTCAAGCAAGTGCATGGAACCTTGGGAAAGCTTCCCCTATGGTTCTACTTAAGAAAGGATGGGTGAAATTAGGGTTTTCAGCCAAAAGACCTGAAATTATAGCAAACAAATCGATTGTTTTGCTGAATTTGAACCATTGGGAGTATGTCCGAGGAAGAATATGACCTAGAAATAATCCTGGATGCTTGAGAAACAATGTAGCAAGCCTGGATATGGAGTTGGGAGACCAAAAGTGAAGAAAATATAGACATTTATCCCTCTTGATGTAGGCGCCCACTTTTGAGAAGGAAAGAGAGAGAGAGGGAACGACGTGTAAGGTGGAGGTGACACATGGCTAGATACTTACTTTGGATAAAGTGATAAGACTTGGACACCTGGACACTGAGTTGTGACTGCTCAGGACTTCAGTGAGTGTGTACACAGGGCTGGTCATAATTTATAAGTAAGTTTTGGTCGCCCAAAATTTATTAAAGTGTGAATGCATTCACTTATAAGTTAACACTAAGTCCTAAGAGATAAATTAACGCAATTTGACCAATACTTACCACCTGTCCACATGCAACATAACCATGTTAGCAGACAGTTTCACACGCACGGTTCACGGGCAAGCGTCCCCTTACCAGAACTACACATTGGTCAAGCAAGCATGAAAACAGCATGCAAATTCAATTTGCAAGCAAGCACATAAAGATGCTATGCAATGCAACATAAAGATGCTATGCAAGCAAGCACATAAAGATGCTATGCAATGCAACATTGGTATGGACAACCCCGTTCGTGAACTATACCCAAGGAACGTTTTCAAGCAAGTATACGAGGTACCAAACCTAGTGAAAAGCCAATCCTTCCAGCATTTCAAGGCATGTACACATAGCTACAAGTCCCAATAGAAAGCCAATTCTCCGTGCATTTCCGGGCATGTACAGCCCAAACGGAAAGCCAAGTCTACCAAATATTATGGGCATATGTACACACGCACAAGTCCCAGCAAAACATGTAATCCTAAACATGACATTCTGGGCATGACCACATCAAGTCCCAACGGAAGATCATGTCCGCAGTATCACATGACGGACATCAATCCCATGCATAAGCATAAACCAACAGCCATGGATGCCAATCCACTGCATACACATCGTGAAAAAGTAAGGGTGGACCATTTGGGTGACCACCAAATGGTGACACACGCCCCATTATAAGGACGGGCATCAATCCCATGCATAAGCATAAACCAACAGCCATGGATGCCAATCCAATGCATACACATAGTGAGAAAGTAAGGGTGGACCATTTGGGTGACCAAATGGTGACACACGTCCAATTATAAGGAAGAGGCTTGCATCTCAAAGCATCAAGCAACATGGCAGAGGCTTGCCTTCATGGGAGAGTAAGAAGCTCATCTTTAAGAGAGAATTTACAAGAGAAATTTATTCTTGAAAGGCAGCAAAATATTATAACATTCTTTCGTGGAGAACACAATGGTTAAAAGTACTAAAATAGAAAAATTGTACCTGTCAGCCATTTTGCCAATTTCACCTCCCATGGCATCGACTTCATGAACCAGCTGTGACTTTGCTGGACCCCCCACTGCTGGATTGCATGGCTACAAGAGCAGAAGAAAAGTGACTCAGTGCCTGCTGGTAGATCAAAATCAAGTTACTAGTATAACAGCTTAAGCCCCAAACCTCAGACCAAATATGCACCATTGCCTAGAAAGATAACACTGGTCACAATACAGCAGCAGAACACTATTGCAGCAAATCCAATCCCTAGTACATACCCTTACTTCATGTAGCCCACAGGTTTTCTTAAACTTTTGTTGGTTGCAGTAGCCTTACTATCTTGAGCTTGGACATCACACATCTTTAACGTAGCTAGACTTTTTATCCTGCTTTTTAGTTCTTCATTTGCTATGCACCACATTCGCCTGCTTGTTTTGAAATTTACTAACCTTCATGATGTCATATATCCTCATGGTCTCTTATCAACCATTCTCACAGAACCACAAATGCAGTAGGACTCCTTCCTCATCTTTCCAGGAATTAGCCAGTGATAAAACAGAAACAAGTCCCCGCATCTATCCAATCAGAGCTCAGTCATGACCCACCCATTCTCACAGAACCACAAATCCAGTAGGATTCCTTCCTCATCTTTCCAGGAATTAGCCAGTGATAAAACAGAAACAAGTCCCCGCATCCATCCAATCAGAGCTCAGTCAAGACCCACCCACTGGGGACTCTCAAGATTTCAAAAATGCACACTATCTTGGATATCCACTACTAAATAGAGTTGATGTAAGCTCACCAGTGCTATTAAAGTGTTAACAGAGAAGGGGTACAGCGGAAGACTTGCAGGAAATAGTCATACACAAGTAACCTATGCTAACTTTACTAACACGAGAGCCCAAGGCCAATTATAAAGCAAGTAGAAGTATAAATGGTTATCTAGAAGGTTACAAAAAAGATCCTTATTCTGATCTCAGCCCAAGCTATAGAGGAATCCTGCTGTCCCCATACAAACGCTAGCTGGACCTGCTTTTCTTGCTCTTGAAGTACACCCAAAGGTCGCTTCTACAGACAAGAGGAAGTTGAGTATGATGATATTTCGACTTTGCCTTGTTAACACAAGAACCCGCAAATGAATCTGCTGACAAAATGATCATGCACTATCTGATGATGTACACGCCGTTTGTTCAACACTATCTTTATGAGTATCCTCCTAAACAAGCTCTCTCAGAATTTCTTTTCATGGAGGACACCCTTGACAGAAGTCACGTATAAAATTCCACCTGCTAGTGCATTTGCTCATTCGGATCATCAAGCCTTTTGTACCAAAACCAAGGCATTCATGGAGATGACAAAATCAAAACCGTAGACAACACTCCTCAGAATTGCTGCATCAAACCTTTATGCACAAATACCTCTTTGGCACTGTATGCTCAGACCAACATCCACCAACTCCATGCTACACTCCACATGCCACACTCCAATGCTAGATTCTCCTAATGGATACCGTTAGAATGCAAATGTGCATACCCCATGGCATCTTGAGCTTTGTCAATTTTTAGCTTGGATCCCATTAATCCAAAAATTACACCCTATGAGACACTGACGAAAAACCTCCGCAATTGATCAACTTCCATGTAAATTGCTTCCTTTGAGAAGACACACAAACTGGCACATCCTCGTGTGGTGAAGACACGTCAACTCTCCTAAGATGAAGACATTCACTGACATGTCTTCCTGTATTGAAATTTGACACAAAAACTGAAGAACTGAAGTCAAAAATTCTTCACCCAACTACTCTGATGGCTGTGAGGACCATTCCTCATACACCTGCCTCAATTATGTCAAACCTAGGCGAGAAACTTCATGATGAATTAACGTTTTTAAACATGTTTTACCCCTAGGCACTAGCCTAATCTCATCATTAAGTACCAGATTAGTTCTATCTTTCAGGCACATAACAAGAAAAAGAGCTTTATATCGTGATCTATCCATTTAGGAGTCCAAACATTATCTTTACAACTGCCTTCGTTGTCAGTTTAAACATCCTCCCTAAAGAATACCTGCAACGCCTCCAACCTTTGGGGGTGAACAGTCCATGACCGTTCCTCATACACCTGCCTCAATTATGTTGACCCAAGGTGAGAGTGTAGGTCAGTTTACACTACCTTCATGATGAATAACGTTTTTAAACATGTTTATCCCTAGGCACAAGCCTAACCTCATCATTAAGTGCCAAATTCGTTATGTCTTTCAGGCACATAACAACAAAAAGAGCTCTATGCCATGATCTATCCCCATTAAGGAAGTCCAGACGTTATCTTTACAAAGGCCTTCATTGTCAATGTGTAAACATCCTCCCTAAAGAATGCCTGCAATGCCTCCAACCTTTGGGGGCGAACAGTTCATTGATCAATATTGACACGAGTGGAGAGGGAACACTCACACTTGGGCAAGCTAGAGTTTGAAATGGGAAGAGGGGTTGCGACAAACATAGCACCTAGCGGCTCCAAGTTGGGTAAAACCAAGACAATCCACATCTCAAGGATGATGACCAAGTTTGATGGATCTATAGATTCTATTCAGTACCTAGAGAAGTTTGATCAAATTTGTGAGGCCATGGGACGGATTGATGATCCCACCAAGATCTGTTCATTTGTACTTTGCTTTGAAGGCAAAGCAAGCCAGTGGTTACGGTTACTAAATCCACTTGAAAAGGCTAACTATGAGGTCTTGAGACACTTTCATTGTAGGATTCTCACACAGTGTGTTGGGAATCGGAGCTTCATGTGTGCCCTTTGTATGTGTGTGTGAACTAGCACGAGTGAAGGGGAGACATGTATGAAACAGCCCTTTGTATGTGTGTGTGAGCTAGCATTGACACGAGTGAAGGGGAGACAGTCACACTTGGGCAAGCTAGCGTTTGAAATGGGAAGAGGGGTTGCGACAAACATAGCACCTAGCGGCTCAAAGTTGGGTAAAACCAAGAGGGGTTGAAATGGGAAGAGGGGTTGTGACAAACATAGCACCTAGCGGCTCAAAGTTGGGTAAAACCAAGACAATCCAAATCTCAAGGATGATGACTAAATTTGATCAACATTGACACAAGAGTGGCTGGGAGAGATTCGCGAGCGGGAGCAACGGCTGAGACGCAGCCTTGCTTCGCTACAGCGCCTTCAGGAGCAGCAGCCTGCATGTGAGTGGGTGGCGTCCCAGCTGAGCCAGGCACGCCAGGAGGTTAGAGAGGTAGAGGAGCAGAGACATGAGTTTTACTATCGTCGTCAGGCCTCTCAGTGGACGCAGCTTGGTGATAGAGTGACTGGGGAGTTTTTTGAGATCATTGGACCCCGTCATGCGCGAGCAGGAGTTCGCCAGCTTGGTAGACCGGATGGATCGATAGCTACTGAGCTCAGGGAGATCAGAGCCATTGCCACTGCTTTTTATAGTGACCTGCTTTCAGCGGAGCCTGCCACTGAGGATCGAGATGTGTGCAGACAGACTGTGTGGGCCCATGTGCAGAGGAGGGTCACAGACCATATGCGCACAGTTCTAGGTGCGCCTCTGTCAGAGATTGAGCTTGCCGAGGCCTTGAGGGTCCTGCCGCGACATAGTTGCCCAGGGGAGGACGGCCTTTTTTATGCGCTATTGGGACCTTTTGGGGCCAGGCCTCCGCAGGGGCTTTCAGCATGTTTTGGACACTGGGGTGATGCCGCAGAGCTTTTCAGAGGGCTTGATCTATCTTATCCCCAAGGGGGAGGGAGTATCGGATGACATTCGGCATTGGAGGCCTATTACGATCCTCAACACTGTCTACAAGGTCTTAGCAAAGGCCTTGAGTTTGAGGATCCAGCCCTTCCTGGGGGAGTTGATTCATGCTACTCAGACAGGATTTGTCAAGGAGCGCAGTATCCTTGACAACATCTTTACTTTCTGGGAGGCGACGGCCCGAGCTAGGTTTCTTGGCGAGGACTTGGTCGTGATGCTTCTCGATTTTGAGAAGGCATACGATAGAGTTGATTGGGGATTCTTAGAGGGCACTATGCTACGCCTGGGCTTTGAGCCAGGATGGATCAGAGGGGTGGCAGCTTTGTATTCCACAACTCGCAGCCAGGTGCTGATTGCAGGAGGTCGGGGGCCGAGTTTTGAGCTGACCAGATCAGTCCGTCAGGGGTGTCCTCTCGCCCCTTTCCTTTTTCTCTTCTTTGCGGAGGCTATGAGTATGTATTTGACGGCAGAGGAGGTTGGTTTGAGAGGACTCCAGCTCCCAGTCCGGGGGGAGGATTTGCTTGATGCTGAGTTTGCAGACGACACGGGCTTATTTTTGCATGGCCAAGAGGCCAATCTTATTCGGGCAGAGCAGTCGCTCCAGGTTTTTAGTGCAGCTTCGGGAATTGGCGCAAGACAGTGGCCTTTTGGATCAGTAGTGCTCCCACTCCGGCATGGAGCCCGGACCCCGGTTTTAGATGGATTCCTCTAGGCACAGCAGTGCGGTATTTGGGATGCCAGATTGGCCTCGATTTGTCACCTGAGCAGCAGATTGCCCCGCTTCTTCTGAGCATTCGGAAGAAGCTATTGTATTGGAGTACAGCTCGACTATCCTTGGCTGGGAGGGTGGTGGTGGCAAATCAGGTGCTGTTAGCGACTATGTGGTACATTACGTCTTGCTGGATTTTCTCGAGCTCTTGCATCAGCCAGGTACAGAGGCTGATCAGGAACTTTCTGTGGTCTGGGCGGGACGGTCAGCCAGCTCGGGCAAAGGTTGCATGGGCAGTTATTACACTTCCGCTGGCTCAGGGCGGTTTGGGCATTATAGATCCAGTCGATCAGAGTAGAGCCCTATTGGGGAAGCTTATTGTTCGGGGGTTGCTTCCAGGCGCTGAGCCTTGGAAAGAGCTCCTCTTGCAGCGACTGCAGGCCCGGGCGCCTCTTGCAGGGGGTACTTGGGCACCAGAGATTCGCTGGATCTTCATAGAGATGAGGAGGATAGGCCTCAGTAGAGGATGGGAGGACAGATTTGCTTTGAGTATCCTGAGAGCTTGGGAGCTGCTGAGACCGGGGCTTTCTCAGCGGCCTCCTTCTTGTGTTGAGGAGCGGGCCAGGCAGCCGCTCATCTGGAGCCCAGCGGTTCGTACAGAGCAGGGTCATATGCTGGGTTCTCGGCCTCGTCTAGCCTGGGGACCTTTAGCGGCAGGCCCAGCTCGTAGTTTTGGAGACTGGCAGGCTTTCTGCAGTCTACCAGAGGAGACCCAGGTGGAGAGGCTGAGTCACTTCAGAGGGGGGTTGATTATGAGGGATGATATTCAGGAGGCACTTACAGAGGAGTGGTTCACACCTCTCGAGCCAGTGGCCCCACGGTGGATGGGAGCCTTTACACAGTTGGAGATCCTGATTGCTGTCAGAGCTAGCACTGAGGATGGCAGATGCCTCTATTATGAGATTCAGGATGAGGGCAGACTCCAGAGAGTGGAGGAGGAGTCGCCTTTGGTTGCAGAGTGCACCTTTCAGAGGATTCGGGTAGTGGCTGCCGCTTCTCGGAAGTGGCATATTGACCCCGACCCTGCTGACGTGCTCCCGGATTGGCGCATATGGGCATATGCAGCGCGCCCCTTGGCCCGGCTACAGTGGGACCCCGGGGAGTACGAGTGGCATGATCCTTATGCATCCCTTGAGGCCACAGAGATCACCTTTTTCCAGTATACTGTTCGGCTGGGACGACATATTTTGACGGCGAGGAGGATGGTTTCTCCAGCGGCGGCAGCGGGGCATTGGCGATTGCAGGGACTATCACAGGAGTTCCTGGAGGATTTCTGGGCTCGGCTCTGGGCTAGTCGACAGGCCCGCAGGATCTCGGCTTTTCAGTGGCTGGTCGCCCACAGGGGCTCAGCAGTTGGCACTTGGCTTGTTTACAGCGGTCTTTCGGCGGCCTGCGTCCGATGCGGCCACCCTATGGAGACACAGAGACATTGCCTTTGGGACTGCCCTCAGGCACAGCAGATTTGGCTGCGGATGCTGCGTATTCTGGCCCCCCTCTCTCCAGAGGGTATGTTTACGTGGGGTGCCGCTGCTTGGTCGACTTCGTCAGGGCCTGCTATGGGCTATGAGATGGAGCAGGGCAGTCAGGCCATCAGATTTATTAGGGGCCAGCCTCGCCTGGTTCCGGCACCGGATTTCTCGTCCGCCAGCTGGACATAGGAGAGGGATTTACGATGGGAGCTCCTCAGCAGCCTCACCATCTGGTTCACCTGGAGGGCCCGGTGCTTTACGGCCTTTGAGGGGAGATTAGAGCCACCAGCAGAGACTGTTCGGGGGATTTGGCAGGAGTTGATCCACACCCTGCGAGGACAGTACGACCGCATCCGGGGAGACTCGGATGAGGCGATCTTACGGCGCCAGGCCTTTCACACCACTTGGCGCTGCGGCCCGTTCTACACCCTACACACGCGATCCCCCCGTTGGCACTACAGGCCACCTGTTTGGCTCTTCCCCCCCCCTATTGTATGATTTAGCCGCTCAGTTCTTTAGACTGATGCTTGTATTTTGCAGCACCTAGGGAGAGTCTCCCGGGCTGCCATGATGTATTCACTGCTCTTCTCTCTGTTAGGAGCAGGAGAGATCTCTTTTGTAGCCCTACGGGCGTTTTTTTACACAACTAATGAAAGGATCTTTTCTCGGAAAAAAAAAAAAAAAAGAGTGGAGGGGGGAACACACACTTGGGCAAGCTAGCGTTTGAAATGGGAAGAGGGATTGCGACAAACATAGCACCTAGTGGTTCAAAGCTGGGTAAAACCAAGACAATCCACATCTCAAGAATGATGACCAAATTTGTGGAATTGTAGATCCATTTACTACCTAGAGAAGTTTGATCAAATTTGCAAGGCCATGGGACGGATTGATGATCCCACCAAGATTTGTTCATTCGGACTTTGCCTTGAAGGCAAAGCAGGCTAGTGGTTTAGGTTACTAAACCCACTTAAAAGGCCAACTATGAGGTCTTGAGACACTTTCATTGTGGGATTCTCACCCGGTGTGATGGGAATCGGAGCTTCATGTGTATGAAACAGCCCTTTGTATGCGTGTGTGTAAACCACCTCTGGTGTGTAAGTATACTTACATGATGGTGTGTGAGAGAGAGAGTGTGAGTGAGAGAAGTTCATTCTCCTGCCGCCGCCGACTGTGCATCGAGACCTTCCCCTCTGTGCCACTGCCGTCACTGTGCAGTGCCGCCGTCGTTGACTTCCTCCTATTCCACCTCGCGCTTGTGTGCTTTGCCCTTGCTCGGTCTGCAAGAAGTACGGGGCTGCTAGGCAGAATCTCAGATGGACTGAGGGCAGCGAATGGGTCTAAGCGGCCTGCGCAGGACTGCTGCAGAGCAGCAACAAGTTGCAAGGCCCTCTCCATCGACGTCCTCTATGTGTATGTGAGTGAGTGAGAGAGGGAGGGAGTGTATTAACGGAAATAGAGGATTTAATGAAGTGCTACTCACTGAAAATCAGTATAAGCTGCAGATGTTGGGAAAATCATCATTGTACTTTGGAAATCAAATGGTCAATATCTTACGGTGGACACCCACTAAAGACTATCAAGGACTCATCAAACATAGATGCCCAGTCTGGGTGGAAGTAGTCAACTTTCCCAATTACATGCGAGAGGATTTTCCCGGCCGCTTCTCTTGGAACAGTCATATGCCCACCTCGTCCTTCGGGTAATAGGAACAAGTTTTGTATACTTTGGGACACAAATTAACCCACGCCCTCGTCGATTGCAGTGAAAGTAGACGAGGTTCATATAGGCGAAGCATACTACGAGTTGAAATGGGGTGTATTTGCTGGTGCATGCTACACGTGTGGTAAATTTGGTCATGTGGCCACTCAATGTCCCACAATGTTGCATCCTCCACCGCCTGTTGCGGTCCCACAGTCCACACCAAACGTCAATGTCAAAGTTCAAGCACCTCTTGTCTCGCAGGTGGACATGTCAAAGTTTAGGCACCTCTTGTCTCGCAGGTGGGCAAACCGATAAGGCAAAAAAAAAGCAACCTCATCTGTTGCAAATGCAAATGTGCCATATTCGCAAGCTGTGCAAAAGGCAAAGAAAAGGGAAAAGAAAAGTTGGCAAATGATGGTTGGCAAACACCTAAAAAACCAATGTCGCAGTGCAGGCAATCATTGCCAGCAAGAAATTGGGCCCTGGATGTTTCCTCCTTGCACACGGATGCGTTAAATTTGCAAAATAATATTGCAGGCAAGATGTGGAAGCAACTGGTGGAGCTATATAGAGTGCAGACAATTATGGAAGTGCAAGAGATGGAATTGCTAATGCAAGCACAGGAAGATGCAATGCAAGAGAATATGCTACATAATGATAATGAGGAACACATGCTAATGGCAGATGCCTAAGCATGCCATGTCATCTAAATTCCTGTACATATTTTTCATGGTAGTCACTCTTAAAACTTTACGTACAATGTCAATGGCCTCTGTGATGCAAATAAATGGAGGCGTTTCTGGTGCTATGTAAATATGACGAAATCGGATATAACTTGCTTGCAAGAACATCATCAGAATGAGTTCGTAGGGCAAGTAGGTCACTTTGCTAGTTATGGCATCTTTTCTGCGGGTGGATAATGACCCAAATGATTGCTAGTTGGTGCTTCAATGCTGATAAATGCTGAGATGTATGAGTTTGCAGCTCTTTATGTGAAAACCCCTTCGGCCAAGAGAGCGAGGTTATGGGCGGAGACTTGTAACAACCCTTAGCTGCATAATACTTTCTTGTGTGGATATTTTAACACTGACCTCAACAAGGGGATAACTCGTCTGGACATTCACATATGCTAGCTTCTGAGAGGTTCCATTGGAATGAAATGTTAAACACTTTGCAAGCTATTGATTTGTGGACTCACATGTGCTCTAGGATGTCTCGCTTCACTTTCCATCATGGGGCTTTTTCTTTTTTCTGAGAAAAGATCCTTTCATTAGTTATATAAAAATGCCCGTAGGGCTACAAAAGATCTCTCCTGCTCATAAGAGAAACAGAGCAGTGAATACAACAAGGCAGCCCGGGAGACTCTCCTAGGTGCTGCAAAATACAAGCATCAGTACAAAGGACTGAGAGGCTAAATCATACAATGGGGGGGGGGGGGGGGGGGGGAAGAGCCAAACAGGTGGCCTGTAGTGCCAACGGGGGGATCCCGTGTGTAAGGTGTAGAAGGGGCCACAGCGCCAAGTGGTGTGAAAGGCCTGGCGCCGCAAGATCGCCTCATCCGAGTCTCCCCGGATGCGGTCATACTGTCCTCGCAGGGTGTGGATCAACTCCCGCCAAATCCCCCGTATAGTCTCTGCTGGTGGCTCCAGTCTCCCCTCAAAGGCCGTAAAGCACCGGGCCCTCCAGGTGAACCAGATGGTGAGGCTGCTGAGGAGCTCCCATCGTAAATCCCTCTCCTGTGTCCAGCTGGCGGACGAGAAATCCGGTGCCGGAACCAGGCGAGGCTGGCCCCTAATGAATCTGATGGCCTGATTGCCCTGCTCCATCTCATAGCCCATAGCAGGCCCTGACGAAGTCGACCAAGCAGCGGCACCCCACGTAAACATACCCTCTGGAGAGAGGGGAGCCAGAATACGCAGCATCCGCAGCCAAATCTGCTGCGCCTGAGGGCAATCCCAGAGGCAATGTCTCTGTGTCTCCATAGGGTGGCCGCATCGGACGCAGGCCGCCGGAAGACCGCTGTAAACAAGCCAGGTGCCAACTGCTGAACCCCTGTGGGCAACCAGCCACCACTGGAAAGTCGAGATCTTGCGGGCCTGTCGACTAGCCCAGAGCCGAACCCAAAAATCCTCCAAGAACTCCTGTGAGAGTCCCTGTAGCCGCCAATGCCCCGCTGCAGCTGGAGAGACCGTCCTCCTCGCCGTCAAAACATGCCGCCCCAGCCGAACAGTATACTGGAAAAAGGTGATCTCTGTGGCCTCAAGTGATGCATAAGGATCATGCCACTCGTACTCCCCGGGGTCCCACTGTAGCCGGGCCAAGGGGCGCGCTGCATATGCGCCAATCCAGGAGCACATCAGCAGGGTCGCGGTCAATATGCCACTTGCGAGAAGCGGCAGCCACTACCCGTATCCTCTGAAAGGTGCACTCTGCAACCAAAGGCGACTCCACCTCCACTCTCTGAAGTCTGCCCTCATCCTGAATCTCATAGTAGAGGCATCTGCAATCCTCAATGTAAGCTCTGACAGCAATCAGGATCTCCAACTGTGTAAAGGCTCCCATCCACCGTGGGGCCACTGGCTCGAGAGGCGTGAACCACTCCTCTGTGAGTGCCTCCTGAATATCATCCCTCATAATCAACCCCCCTCTGAAGTGACTCAGCCTCTCCACCTGGATCTCCTCTGGGAGGCTGCAGAAGGCCTGCCAGTCTCCAAAACTACGTGCTGGGCCTGCCGCTAAAGGTCCCCAGGCTAGACGAGGCCGAGAACCCAGCATATGACCCTGCTCTGTGCGAACCGCTGGCTCCAGATGAGCGGCTGTCTGGCCCGCTCCTCAACACAAGAAGGATGCCGCTGAGAGAGCCCCGGTCTCAGCAGCCCCCAAGCTCTCAGGATACTCAAAGCAAATCTGTCCTCCCATCCTCTACTGAGGCCTGTCCTCCTCATCTCTATGAAGATCCAGCGAATCTCTAGTGCCCAAGTGCCCCTGCTGGGGGCGCCCGAGCCTGCAGCCGCTGCAAGAGGAGCTCCTTCCAAGGCTCAGCGCCTGGAAGCAGCCCCCGAACAATAAGCTTCCCCAATAATGCTCTACTCTGATCAACTGGATCTATAATGCCCAAACCTCCCTGAGCCAGCGGAAGTGTAATAACTGCCCATGCAACCTTTGCCCGGGCTGGCTGACCGTCCCGCCCAGACCACAGAAAATTCCTGATCAGCCTCTGTACCTGGCTGATACAAGAGCTCGAGAAGATCCAGCAAGACGTAATGTACCACATGGTCGCTAATAGCACTTGATTTGCCACCACCAACCTCCCAGCCAAGGATAGTCGAGTTGTACTCCAATACAAAAGCTTCTTCCGAATGCTCAGAAGAAGCGGGGCAATCTGCTGCTCATGTGACAAATCTAGTCCAATCGGGCACCCCAAATACCGCACTGCTATGCCAGGAGGAATCCATCTAAAACCGGGGTCCGGGCTCCATGCCGGAGTGGGAGCACTACTGATCCAAAAGGCCACTGTCTTGCGCCAATTGATCAATGCTCCCGAAGCTGCACTAAAAACCTGGAGCGACTGCTCTGCCCGAAGAAGATTGGCCTCTTGGCCATGCAAAAATAAGCCCGTGTCGTCTGCAAACTCAGCATCGAGCAGGTCCTCCCCCCGGACTGGGAGCTGGAGTCCTCTCAAACCAACCTCCTCTGCCGTCAAATACATGCTCATAGCCTCCGCAAAGAAGAGAAAAAGAAAAGGGGCGAGGGGACACCCCTGACGGACTGATCTGGTCAGCTCAAAACTCGGCCCCTGTCCTCCTGCCTGGCTGCGAGCTGTGGAAAACAGAGCCACCACCCCTCTCATCCATCCTGGCTCAAAGCCCAGGCGAAGCATAGTGCCCTCTAAGAAACCCCAATCAACTCTGTCGTATGCCTTCTAAAATCGAGAAGCATCACGACCAAATCCTTGCCAAGAAATCTAGCTCAGGCCGTAGCCTCCCAGAAAGTAAAGATGTTGTCAAGGATACTGCGCTCCTTGACGAATCCTCTCTGAGTAGCATGAATCAACTCCCCCAGGAAGGGCTGGATCCTCAAACTCAACGCCTTTGCTAAGACCTTGTAGACAGTATTGAGGATTGTAATAGGCCTCCAATGCCGAATATCATCTGATACTCCCTCCCCCTTGGGGATAAGATAGATCAAGCCCTCTGAAAAGCTCTGTGGCATCACCCCAGTGTCCAAAACATACTGAAAGCCCCTGCGGAGGCCTGGCCCCAAAAGGTCCCAATAGCGCATAAAAAAGGCCGACGTCAGTCCGTCCTCCCCTGGGCAACTATGTCGCGGCAGGACCGTCGAGGCCTCGGCAAGCTCAATCTCTGACAGAGGCGCACCTAGAACTGTACGCATACGGTCTGTGACCCTCCTTTGCACATGGGCCCACACAGTCTGTCTGCAAGCATCTCGATCCTCAGTGGCTGGCTCCGCTCAAAGCAGGTCTCTATAGAATGCAGTGGCAATGGCTCTGATCTCTCCGGGCTCAGTAGTAGCTACCGATCCATCCGGTCTACCAAGCTGACGGACTCCTGCTCGCGCATGGCGGGGTCCAATGATCTCAAAAAACTCTCCAGTCACTCTATCACCAAGCTGCGTCCACCGAGAGGCCTGATGATGATAGTAAAACTCATGTCTCTGCTCCTCTGCCTCTCTAACCTCCTGGCGTGCCTGGCTCATCTGGGACGCCACCCACTCACATGCAGGCTGCTGCCCCTGAAGGCGCTGTAGCGAAGCAAGGCTGCGTCTCAGCCGATGCTCCCGCTCGCGAATCTCTCCCAGCCGTGTCAAAGCTACAGCGTGCAGAAAAGAGCTAAGCTCGATGAGTCCCTGGGCACACTGGCCCGCTGCATCGTGGTCACAGCACTGACTATCATGCCATATCCTCTCAATGTCCTCAGCGAGACTGGGATCTGTAAGTACCCTCTTTGGTATCCTCAACTGCAAGTTGGGCTCCCGTGTCCTCTCCTCCAATGTCAAGATAACTGGCACATGATCTGAAAATGAGGTGCCAGCGAGAATGCCGACGGAGCCCCCTCGCTCCCCTAACCAGTCGCCCACATAAAAGCGATCAATCCGTGATAGATTAGTCCCTCCCTGCCGGCGATCCGACCGAGAGAAACTAAGACTATCCTGAGAACGGGAGAAAGCCCCATGCTGCCATGCATCAGTGATCCTCAGTGACATGCAAAACCGGTCCCAAGCTGCAAGCTCCGTGCCGTGCACTGTAACATGACTGCCTCCCACCCTATCGGCCGGGTCCTCAAGCATGTTGAAGTCTCCCCCGACACACCAATGTGCGGCCTCTGGCAATGCATCCGTAACCTGGGTCTAGAACTCTGCTCTGGCACTAGCATGATTGGGCGCATAGACGTTGAGCACGCCCAATAGCTCATCATGCATCCTCAGAATGACATATTGTGCTCTACCAAGCACAATGATCCCTCGATCCACAATGGCCTACCGCCATACATCTGCAATGACCATGCATACTCCTCCCTGTCCACCCAAAGGACCAAACCCTGCAGACCAAAAAGTGTCCCATCTACCAGGCATCACCGAACCATATCTCCGGATCCTGCTCTCACCCAAGTGGTGCTCCTGCGTCATCAAAATATCAATGCTGCCACCAACCAGGCATCTCTGAAGCTGTTGCCTCAAGCAACCACGATAGCGTATAAAATGTGCTCCGCCAAGGTCCTGTACATTCCATGAGATGATCCTCATTGATGCCCTGCTGAGGTGGATGCTGTCTCAGCCGTACGGCGGGCCTTCGCAAGCGGCTTGGATGGGAGAGTAGTCCCCATCCGAGTGGCTGCGAATCTGCCCACCCGGTGTAATGCAAGAATCACCGATCAGGCGCCAGTGGCTGTGGCCCATGGCGACTGCCTCCCCGCTCTGACAGAGCAACCTCGTGTATACACACATATCCAGGGTCGCGTGCTAAGTCTGCCACTATGGGAACGACCAAATGACAAATCCTTGAGGTATCCACACTCCCGGGATCCAAGAAAAAATGAGCCAACTCCCATAGTCGGCCTATCACATCTGTCACCTCCAGATCGCTCATATGATGAGAAAACTCAACTGCCTGAGTCTTCAAAGTGCTGAGAGCGAGCTCTAGAGTCCACTCCCGGTCGCAAGGGCCACATAGAGGGAACGAGAAGGCCACCGCTGAATCTAGTGCCTCCTCCCCGCGGGCCGGAGGTATCACTACATGAACTCGGATGGGTGCTGGCTCATGGGGGCCCTCTGCTCCAAAAAGCCGTGTGAAGGCGTAATCAAAAGCCTCCGAGCGCTGTCTACATGAACTCGGATGGGTGCTGGCTCATGGGGGCCCTCTGCTCCAAAAAGCCGTGTGAAGGCGTAATCAAAAGCCTCCGAGCGCTGTCTAATGCCGAGGCGACTCAGCCGACTGCGGATAGATGAAATCCGTGAAGCCCGAATCGGCATGGTAGGTCTCCACTGTGATGCTCGAGCGAGGTCGGTGCTCAGCGCCCTCCGGACTGCAGGTGAACGCCAGGGGACTGCCAGGGCCTCCCGGGAAGGTGAGGCGGACGGAGGGGGAGGAGGGGGGGGCGCAGGGGGTGGAGAGGGAGCCGCTGCCGAAACCGGAGCGGGGACGGGAGGAGGCGAAGGTGGAAGCGAGGTGGTTGGAGGGGACGGGGGTGGGGGGGGTGAAGGAGGGGGTGCTGGCATCTCCTGGTCCTCAGTCGTCGTCGCCGCAGGGGTCTCCTCCTAGAGGGGAGAAAAGCTGTTCCTCACGGGAACCCAGTGAGGCTGAGACTGTGGCTGCTGCTGCAGCGGTCTCTGGGCGTGCTGCTGTTGGCTGTCTCCCTCGGCGGCGCCCCTGTCCAGGCTGCCACTCCGAGGTCTCTGTGGCCTGAGCAGGTGTCCCGAAGGCAGCCTGCGGAGCCGCATCTGTGGGCGGGCCATCAGTGGCCTGCTGCTGTGGTGAGGGTCGGGGTCCCCTGCGAGGGCAGGCGTTGGCCAGATGACCGACCTGCCTGCAAATGAAGCATTGGTTCGGGAGCCCCGAGAACTCCACTCTCTGATCTATCCATCCCCCCCCTATCCTAGGTAGCTGAATGACCTTAGGAAGGGAGGAGATGTCAGACACCAACACTCTGACCGAAGGTAGCCCAGCTGCTCTGGCCACCACTGAAGCTGCTAAGGGACCAGTCTCTAGTACCGAGCCCACCAATGCTCCTAGCCTAGAGAGGAGCGGAAGATACTCCCGGCGGAGTCCAGGGAAGCAAACTGTAACATGGAAAAGGCGCTCTCCCTGCTCCGCCGCTGGGTCAAATCCATGCTGCCAAGGTTTGAAGAAAGCCCGAGCACCCCTGATGTCAAGGGGACTCATGGCAAGGACCTTGGCAACGCTCTGGGCGGCCTCGAACTTGATCTGGTAATGTCCACGGCCCAGTAGCTGTACGTCCAGGATCTTGCCCACATCTGCAAGAAGACGGGCCTGAAGAAGATCCCGGATCTCCCCTCTGTTGGGGCGAGTGCCGACTATACGGCAGATGGTGGAATGAGCCTGGAGGCGTTCCACCTCTGCGGTGAGGCTCACTTCCTCTTCTAGCGAAAGAGAAAGCCTGATGGGGGTGTCCTCAGGGGCGGGCGAGGGGGCTGCGGATGAGTCCCTCTGAGGCGGGGCGGGAGGAGCCTCCATCATAGTCTGAAGCTACGGCGAAGGCGAGGTGAAAGCGGAAATCCTGCAAGAATCGAGCTGCACACAGAGAGGCGGAAGACGGAGAAGAAAGGAAAAACAAAACCCCGTGGGGACGGAAGCAAGAAAAAGGAAAAGGGGGGGGGGGGGGGGGGAAGGCGAAGGAGAAACCCTAGGGGGGGGCGGGAGCTGCGCGCAAGAGGGGAGGGGTGGTGAGCGAGTTGGCGGAGGGGGGGGACGAGGCGCTGCAGAGAGGGGAGGAGGGCGCGAAGGAAGGGGGGGGGGCACGAAGGTGAGGAAGGGCGGCGGGCAGAGCAGCTAGGGAGGGGGCGCAGCAGCGAAGGCAGGTGGGGGGGGGGGGGGGGGGGGGGGCAAAAGGAGGGGCGGCGGGCAATGCAGCGAAGGAGGGGGGGCAGCAGCGAAGGCAGGCGGGGGGGGGCTAGGGGAAGGCGCGAGGAGCAAGGGGAGGCGAGGGGGCGAGCGGGCAGGGAGGCGAAGAGCGCAGATGTGCAGGCAACGCGAGCAGGGGGGGGGGCGGGAGCTTCAGTGAGCCGGGGACCATGGGGCTTTTTCTTGATATAGAGCCCGCCTCGGTAGATGGTACTTATTACATGCGGACCAATTTGTGTGTGTCAAGGGTTCTCTGCCCGGGTTGTCCCCCAAAATGAGATGTAATAATCCTATGTCAGATTTCTCTGTGTTTTTCTCTATGTGTGTAAAAGGGCCTTGATGTTATAAAAGTCTCCTTTCGCATGTCATTTTCCCAGCGCCAACATCAGTGCAAACCGTTGCACCTAGCAAGTTACAGGGATGGGGGGGCTTTTTGCTGAGGGGGAGCCCTTGGAGTTCGCACCTATGGTGGAGCTCCTTTATCATGCCTTGTTGACCGATCATTGTTGTTGTTGCTCGATACCTTCTCGAGCACTACTCCCCATTTGCTTCGAGGGGGACTTTGATGAGAATCGAAGCTTCATGTGTATGAAACATCCCTTTGTATGTGTGCCGGGACCACCTCTAGTGTGTAAGTGTGCTTATGCGTGTCAACAGCCGTCTGCCTGTCCGGTAGCCCCCTGTGCAGCAACATAACTCTCTCTCTCTCAACTATTGCACTCTGAGTCTTGTGCTCGCTGAAGCTCCCGCCCCTCCCTGCTTGCGCTACCTGCACACCTGCGCCCCCCGCCTTCCTGCCTGTTCGTCCCCTCGTGCCCCCCTCGTTCCTCGCGCCTCCCCTTGCCCCCCCCGCTGCTTTCGCTTCTGCGCCCCCCTCCCACGCTGCACTACCCGCCGCCCCTCCTTTCGCCCCCTTCCGCCTGCCTTCGCTGCTGCGCCCCCCTCCCTCGCTGCACTGCCCGCCGCCCCTCCTCGCCTTCCCGCCCCCCCCCTTCTTTCGCGCCCGCCTCCCCTCTGCAGCGCCCCGACCCCCCCTCTCCGCCTCTTGCGCGCAGCTTCTGCCCCCCCCCCTAGGGCTTCTCCTTCGCCACTTCACTCCCCCCCTCCCTTTTCTTGCTGACTTCCGCCCCCAGGGGGTTTTTTTTCCTTTTCTACGGCCTTTGTCTTCCGCCTTTCTGTGTGCAGCTCGTTTCTTGAAGAACCTCCGCTTTCGCCTCGCCTTCGCCATAGCTTCAGACTCTGATGGAGGCTCCTCCCGCCCTGCCTCAGAGGGACTCATCCGCAGCCCCTCGCCCGCCCTTGAGGACACCCCCATCAGGCTCTCTCTTTCGCCAGAAGAGGAAGCGAGCCTCACCGCAGAGGTGGAACGCCTCCAGGCTCATTCCACCATCTGCCGTATAGTCGCCACTCGCCCCAGCAGAGGGGAGATCCGGGATCTTCTCCAGGCCCGCCTTCTTGCAGATGTGGGCAAGATCTTGGACGTACAGCTACTGGGCCATGGACATTACCAGATCGAGTTCGAGACCGCCCAGAGCGTGGCCAAGGTCCTTGCCATAAGTCCCCTTGACATCAGGGGTGCTCGGGCTTTCTTCAGACCTTGGCAGCATGGCTTTGACCCAGCAGCGGCTGAGCAGGGAGAGCGCCTTTTTCATGTTACAGTTTGCTTCCCTGGACTCCGCCGGGAGTATCTTCCGCTCCTCTCTAGGCTAGGAGCATTGGTGGGCTCGATACTAGAGACTGGCCCCACAGCAGCTTCAGTGGTGGCCAAAGCAGCTGGGCTACCCTCCGTCAGAGTTTTGGTGTTTGACATCTCCTCCCTTCCTAAGGTCATTCAGCTACCTAGGATAGGGGGGGATGGATTGATCAGAGAGTGGAGTTCTCGGGGCTCCCGAACCAGTGCTTCATTTGCAGGCAGGTCGGTCATCTGGCCAAGGCCTGCCCTCGCAGGAGACCTCGACCCTCACCACAGCAGCAGGCCCCTGATGGCCCGCCCACAGATGCGGCACGGCACGCTGCCTCCGGGACACCTGCTCAGGCCACAGAGACCTCGGAGTGGCAGCCTGGACAGGGGCGCCGCCGAGGGAGACAGCCACAGCAGCACGCCCAGAGACCGCTGCAGCAGCCACAGTCTCAGCCTCACTGGGTTCCCGTGTGACGAACAGCTTTGCTCCCCTCCAGGAGGAGACCCCTGCGCGGCGACGACTGAGGACCAGGAGATGCCAGCACCCCCTCCTTCACCCCCCCCACCCCCGTCCCCTCCCACCGCCTCGCTTCCACCTTCGCCTCCTCCCGTCCCCGCTCCAGTTTCGGCAGCGGCTCCCTCTCCACCCCCCTCGCCCCCCCCTCCTCCCCCCACCCGCCTCACCTTCTCGGGAGGCCCTGGCAATCCCCTGGCGTTCGCCTGCAGTCCGGAGGGCGCTGAGCACCGACCTCGCTCGCTCGAGCACCACAGAGGAGACCTACCATGCCGATTCGGGCTTCACGGATATCATCTATCCGCAGTCGGCTGAGTCTCGTTGGTGTTAGACAGCGCTCGGAGGCTTTTGATTACGCCTTCACTCGGCTTTTTGGAGCAGAGGGCCCCCATGAGCCAACACCCATCCGAGTTCATGTAGTGATACCTCCGGCTCGCGGAAAGGAGGCACTTGATTCAGCGGTGGCCTTCTCGTTCCCTCTATGTGGCCCTTGCGACTGGGAGTGGACTCTAGAGCTCGCTCTTAGCACTTTGAAGACTCAGGCAATTGAGTTTTCTCATCATGTGAGCGATCTGGAGGTGACAGATGTGATAGGCCGGCTATGGGAGTTGGCTCATTTTTTCTTGGATCCCGGGAGTGTGGATGCCTCAGGGATTCGTCATTTGGTCGTGCGCATACTGGCAAACTTAGCACGCGACCCTGGATATGTATGTATACACGAGGTTGCTATGTCAGAGCGGGAGGCAGTCGCCATGGGCCCAAGCCACTGGCGCCTGATCCGTGATTCTTGCAGTACACCGGGTGGGCAGATTTGCAGCCGCTCGGATGGGGACTACTCTCCATCCAAGCCGCTGGCGAAGGCCCGCCGTACGGTTGAGACAGCATACACCTCAGAGCAGGTCATCCATGAGGATCATCTCATGGAATGTTCAGGGCCTGGGCGGAGCACATTTTATACGCTATCGTGGTTGCTTGAGGCAGGAGCTTCAGAGATGCCTGGTTGGTGGCAGCATTGATATTTTGATGATGCAAGAGCACCACTTGGGTGAGAGCAGGATCCGGAGATATGGTTCGGTGATGCCTGGTAGATGGGACACCTTTTGGTCTGCAGGGTTTGGTCCTTTGGGTGGACAGGGAGGAGTATGCATGGTCATTGCAGATGTATGGCAGCAGGACATTGTGGATCGAGGGATCATTGTGCCTGGTAGAGCACAGTATGTCATTCTGAGGATGCACAGTATGTCATTCTGAGGATGCATGATGAGCTATTGGGCGTGCTCAACGTCTATGCGCCCAATCATGCTAGTGCCAGAGCAGAGTTCTGGACCCAGGTTACGGATGCATTGCCAGAGGCCGCACATTGGTGTGTCGGGGGAGACTTCAACATGCTTGAGGACCCGGCCGATAGGGTGGGAGGCAGTCATGTTACAGTGCACGGCACGAAGCTTGTAGCTTGGGACCATGTCACTAAGGATCACTAATGCATGGCAGCATGGGGCCTTCTCCCGCTCTCAGGACAGTCTTAGTTTCTCTCGGTCGGATCGCCGGCAGGGAGGGACTAATCTATCACGGATTGATCGCTTTTATGTGGGCGACTAATCTATCACGGATTGATCGCTTTTATGTGGGCGACTGGTTAGGGGAGCGAGGGGGCTCCGTCGGCATTCTCGCTGGCACCTCATTTTCAGATCCTGATATTGGAGGAGAGGACACGGGAGCCCAGCTTGCAGTTGAGGATCCCAGAGAGGGTACTTACAGATTCCAGTCTCGCTAAGGACATTGAGAGGATCTGGCATGATAGTCAGTGTTCTGACCAGGATGCAGCAGGCGAGTGTGCCCAGGGACTCATTGAGCTTAGCTCTTTTCTGCACGCTGCAGCTTTCACGGCTGGGAGAGATTCGCGAGCGGGAGCATCGGCTGAGACACAGCCTTGCTTTGCTACAGCGCCTTTAGGAGCAGCAGCCTGCATGCGAGTGGGTGGCGTCACAGCTGAGCCAGGCACGCGGGGAGGTTAGAGAGGCAGAGGAGTAGAGACATGAGTTTTACTATCGTCGTCAGGCCTCTCAGTGGACGCAGCTTGGTGATAGAGTGACTGGGGAGTTTTTTGAGATCACTGGTCCCCGCCATGCTCGAGCAGGAGTCCGTCAGCTTGGTAGACCGGATGGATCGGTAGCTACTGAGCCCGGGGAGATCAGAGCCATTGCCACTGCATTCTATAGAGACCTGCTTTCAGCGGAGCCAGCCACTGAGGATAGAGATGCTTGCAGACAGACTGTGTGGGCCCATGTGCAGAGGAGGGTCACAGATCGTATGCGTACAGTTCTTGGTGCGCCTCTTTCAGAGATTGAGCTTGCCGAGGCCTCGACGGTCCTGCCGCGACATAGTTGCCCAGGGGAGGACGGACTGACGCCGGCCTTTTTTATGCGCTATTGGGACCTCTTGGGGCCAGGCCTCCGCAGGGGCTTTCAGTATGTTTTGGACACTGGGGTGATGCCACAGAGCTTTTCAGAGGACTTGATCTTTCTTATCCCCAAGGGGGAGGGAGTATCAGATGATATTCGGCATTGGAGGCCTATTACAATTCTCAATACTATCTACAAGGTCTTAGCAAAGGCCTTGAGTTTGAGGATCCAGCCCTTCCTGGGGGAGTTGATTCATGCTACCTAGACAGGATTCGTCAAGGAGCGCAGTATCCTTGACAACATCTTTACTTTCTGGGAGGCGACGGCCCGAGCTAGATTTCTTGGCGAGGACTTGGTCGTGATGCTTCTCGATTTTGAGAAGGCATACGATAGAGTTGATTGGGGTTTCTTAGAGGGCACTATGCTTCGCCTGGGCTTTGAGCCAGGATGGATCAGAGGGGTGGCGGCTTTGTATTCCACAGCTCGTAGCCAGGTGCTGATTGCAGGAGTCGGCTCTGGGCTAGTCGACAGGCCCGCAGGATCTCGACTTTCCAGTGGTGGTTGGTCGCCCACAGGGGCTCAGCAGTTGGCACCTAGCTTGTTTACAGCGGTCTTCCGGCGGCCTGCGTCCGATGCGGCCACCCTATGGAGACACAGAGACATTGCCTTTGGGATTGCCCTCAGGCGCAACAGATTTGGCTACGGATACTGCGTATTCTGGCCCCCCTCTCTCCAGAGGGTATGTTTACGTGGGGTGCCGCTGCTTGGTCGACTTCGTCAGGGCCTGCTATGGGCTATGAGATGGAGCAGGACAGTTAGGCCATCAGATTCATTAGGGGCCAGCCTCGCCTGGTTCCGGCACCGGATTTCTCGTCCGCCAGCTGGACACAGGAGAGGGATTTACGATGGGAGCTTCTCAGCAGCCTCACCATCTGGTTCACCTGGAGGGCTCGGTGTTTCACGGCCTTTGGGGGGAGACTGGAGCCACCAGTAGAGACTGTACGGGGGATTTGGCAGGAGTTGATCCACACCCTGCGAGGACAGTATGACCGCATCCGGGGCGACTCAGATGAGGCGATCTTGCGGCGCCAGGCCTTTCACACCAGCCCCTTCTACACCTTACACACGGGATCCCCCCGTTGGCATTACAGGCCACCTGTTTGGCTATTCCCCCCCCCTATTGTATGATTTAGCCCCTCAGTCCTTTGTACTGATGCTTGTATTTTGCAGCACCTAGGGAAGGTCTCCCGGGCTGCCTTGACTGCTCTATTTCTCTTATGAGCAGGAGAGATCTTTTGTAGCCCTACAGGCGTTTTTATATAACTAATGAAAGGATCTTTTCTCGGAAAAAAAAAAAACTCTCTCCCTCCCTCCCTCCCTCCCTCCCTCCCTCCCTCTCTCTCTCTCTCTCTCTCTCTCTCTCTCTCTCTCTCTCTCTCTCTCTCTCTCTCGCCTATACCAGAGAGAGATGACAGAGATCAGAGCTCAGTTTCACAGAGAGGGTGCGGAGCGACTGGCTCGCTTCAGAGCACACCCAGGCATGTTCTTCAGGGAGCTGTGGACACCCCCTTCACTGATGTATACCATTTTATACCCCCAGTATAGTACAGGATGGAGCTAGCTAGGTTGCATATCATGATTGTATACTCCATGCATATAGCTTTGCATTCTCCTAGTAGTAGAGCTCCATCCCCTGCACACCCAGATTCAGCTTTTTTATTCATTACTTTTTCATTTTGTTGGGATGACAGAGGATACCCCATACAGGTACTCCGATTTGTCTCATAGGCCGAGTTCGGTCTTTTGGAAGACGTTAATAAAATCTTTCTTTCTTTCTTTCTTTCTCTCTCTCCTCCCTACTTGCGGGAAGGGCTGCAGAGTAATCTCGAGGAATGGCCCTGAGTCTCCAAGAGAAACTCGAGGCCCTTGAGACGGCAATGAAGGCACTAATCAAAGAGAACAAGAAGACATCCGATTCCAACCTCAATGAGGTGGAGAACAAACTACACCGGCACATCATGGCCCTCGAAGCACGGGTCACGGACCTTGAACAAGAGAACACAGCACTCAAGGAGGAGGTGAGTGCATTGAAAGTGCAGAGCCTGCAAGAGACAGAGGACACCTGGCTTTCGGACACCACGCCTATACCAGAGAGAGATGACAGAGATCAGAGCTCAGTTTCACAGAGAGGGTGCGGAGCGACTGGCTCGCTTCAGAGCCGACCCAGGCATGAGTTGTGGACACCCCCCTTCATTGATGTATACCATTTTATACCCCCAGTATGGTACAGGATGGAGCTAGAGCTAGGTTGCATATCATGATTGTATACTCCATGCATATAGCTTTGCATTCTCCTAGTAGTAGAGCTCCATCCCCTCCCCTACTCATTGTACTTATTGCACACCCAGATTCAGCTTTTTAGTTCAGTACTTTTTCATTTTGTTAGGATGACAGAGGAAACCCCACACAGGTACACTGATTTGTCTCATAGGCCGAGTTTAGTCTTTTGGAAGACGTTAATAAAATCTCTCTCTCTCTCTCTCTCTCTCTCTCCTCTCTCTCTCTCTCTCTCTCTCTCTGCGCCTCCCTCTCTCTCTGCGCCTCCCCTCCTCTTGCCCACTAGCCCCTCGCTCTCTCTGCTGCGCATACCCCTCTGCCCGCTACACCCCCCCCCCTCTTTGCTGCGCCTCCTGCCCTCTCTGCCCGCCAACCCCTGCGCCCCCCCTCCTCCTGCCCGCCAGCCCCTCGCCTCCTCTCTCTCTCCCGCCTGTCCTCTCAGCCCCCGCCTCCCACCCTCCTCTCTACCTTCAGCCTGTCCTGTGAGCCCCCGCATCCCCTCTCTGCTTGCTACCCCCCCCCCCCTTTTTTTTGCTGCACCTCCTGCCCCCGCCTGCACACCTGACACCACCTGTGCATTCTCCTGCCCCTACCTGCACACGCAGCCCCACCATTGCCCTACTGCTGAATCTTTTCTCTACATGGCTTGACCCCCCTCCTGCTGCTGTTTCACGCTGCGCGCAGGTGTCATGGATTAAATTCCAGTCCATTGGCTGTGGGAAGTACTGCAAAAAGTCGTGGCCAAGACCGGAGTGAAAGAGGAGCTCGTGAAGGTGGAGGACAAGCTCAGCACAATTATCAAAGAAAACAAGAAGATTGTGGACTCTTCCGTTACCGCAATCATAAACCGCCTCTCCAAACTCGAGAAGGGATTTGACAAAATCCAAGAGCTCAAAGAGAGAGCATCCAGGCAAGAGGCTGAGATTTCAGCCCTAAAGGAGGAACTAGTGGAGGCCAAATTGCATGCTAAAAGTCAAGAGGCTGAAATCTCAGCCTTCAAAAAGGAGTTGGAAGCCACTTCACAAGGCAAATTTGAGGATGGAAAATTTCAGCCCTCCTTGATTGAAGAGCTGAATACCATCAAGGAACAAATGAGGATCATTCGAGAGGAGGAGGAGCAACATAAAGAGAAGACATCTTCATGGGTGGAGGTGATCACAGAGACACAAAAGAAGATGGACGAGGCGGAGAAATGGTTCGAGGTCGCCAAGAAAGGGAAAGGTAAAGAATCACCACCCATCCCCACTCCCACCATCATCATCAACATGACCCTTGAAGAGGAGCAAAGGAGGAAGACCTAAGCATAGTCACAAGGGACGGGGGGACGGTGACGGGGGACGGGGACGGGGACGGGGACGGGACGGGGGACGGCCATAAGTAGGGAACGGGGACGGGGGAGGGAACGGCACTCAAAAAATACTTTTTTTTTAATTTTTCTACTCTACACTTATTCTACTTTGGAAGTACATCAAAATGAGCACAAATTTACATGGACGGACTCAAATGAGTCAATGACAAAAATAGTGCTGAAGACTAGAGGCTAGCCGCTAGAGAGACAATCTATGCAATGTGTTTGAGACAGCACCATATATAGATAGCATGTTCTTATACTACTCTCTCTAAATTTCTGCCGCCGGGGGGATCCTCAATCTCTTGTCTCTCATCCTCAATCTCTTGTCTCTCATTTAGGCCCCCCTTGGCGGGGGAGTTCGGGGGCGCTGCCCCCGAAGCTTGAAACGAACTCAAAATCGTGATGATTTTTCGGCAGCAAAACATCCTATTATGCACAAAATAATTCAAGAAAAATAGCAACAAGAAGTAACAGCCATAAATGGCTAAAAACGGGCAGGCAGGCGCAAGGGCCAAAAACGGCAGGAGCAACGGTAGGCGCAACAGCTCTCTGCCGTCCCCCGCACAGGCCGTCCCCGACAGCCGTCCCCCGTCCCTGCGCCGTCCCCTGCGCCGTCCCCTGTTTGAAACGCCCGTCGAGGGACGTCCGTCCGTCCCCGTCCGTCCCCGTCCCTGCGCCGTCCCGTTTCGGCGTCCCAACGTTCCTAGGCTCCGTCCCCGCCGTCCCCTGTGACTATGGACCTAAGCCTTACATGTAGGAGTGTCCGGTCTAAAAGACCGTGATGATGCGGAAGGGGAAACCAAGGAGCTCTTCTCTATGATGGGCATTGAAGCCACCCACACAAAGGCATGGAGAGTGGGAAAGAAGAGAAAGGGTAGTGGCGAATCTTCTAAGGAGAGAGCACTTATCATTCGTTTCTCCTCCATGGAAGCGAAGGACTTCTTGAAGAGACGTCCTACACTCAAGAAGACGGGAATATTTCTTGGAGATGACCTCACACTCTTGCAGCTTGCCCACATGAAAGAAGTTATGCCCGAGATAAGGGTAGCCCGAGAGAAAGGGAAAGTGGCCTTCTATAGAGATGGTAAAGTGGTGATTATGGAGAGGCGCTCTTCATGACGGCACGAGACCTATGGGACTACACTCAAAGTTGCTACTTGGAATTGTAATGGATCTCTACGCCTTGATGTAGGGGCTTTTGAGGATAGTTTTACTCAGAGGGAGATCATCTTCTGCTCTGAGATGCATCAGGCTCCTGGACAGTCCATGCCACATGTTAGTGGATACCGATGGGAGACAGCTTGTAGACACGAGACTCGTTCAGAGCATAGAGGACGGGGCTCAGGAGGAGTGGCAGTATTGTTTAGAGAGGAGCTACAGCCACTCATACATATAGTCCGCAGAGATGAGCAGGCTACGTACATGTGGGTTAGATTGAGGGCAGAGACGGGCAGATATCTCTACATTGCTATATGCTATTTTGCTCCTAGTACATTAGTGTATGCATCACCTAGCGGGCAGTCTCCCTTTTCTATTTTGGATGATGACATTTTCCTTTTCTTTCTTCTTTTCTTCCAATGACCAGAAGAACACAGTTGTATTATTTTTTGTCTCATAGGCCGACTTTGGCCTCTCGTAGACGTTAATATATCTTTCTTTGGCCACTCTACTTGCTTTCCAGTGGGGGGTGGCAGTAGTACAGTGGACTATGTGATGGGATCCCAGTAGATATGGTATCTCACTTTACCGTACCACCATGCCCCATTGGGGCGGATCATACATATCTATCCCTCACTTTCAGGAGCTTACTGGAGACCCACCCACCCCCATCATACAGCCACCTGGCACTATTTTCCACTTCACTCAGGACCTAGCCGATGTGTATGACTATCATGTTCATGATCAGCTATTTGCCTTAGACCCATCGGCACCCATGGCTATGCTCACCTCCCAGCTCTCACATGTACTGCACTCCGCAGCCGCGAGGAGTTTCCCATACCACATACAGACAGGACAGCCACCTACATCTGGGAGCATGCCCCAGAACCGATGGTATGATGATGAGTGCAGAAACCTTTACCCACAGCCTCCGAGTGCAAAGGGCTCGCGGGGAGATCACCGAGAGACATGCAGGCAGGAGGATGCATACTCTCACCTGCCGTAAGCGGCGAGCTTATGAGGAGGCTCAGTACTAGGACACATATCACATGCTGCTTGGAGGAGACTCAGAGAGCCCCGTCCTCCCACACCTATTACCGATCCTCAGACTTGGCAGACATATGCAGAGAGACTCTATGATGTGCCTGCACAACCCCCTATACCACAGCCCACAGAGCCATGCTCCACAGTCTCCACCTTCTTCACCCCACCTATGGTTAGGAGGGCCATATGCCGACTCCAACATGGACGGGCGACAGATCATCCAAGATTACAGGGAGAGTATCTCATCTATGCTATTGATACATTGGCACCATTTCTTGCTCATCTCTTCAACAGAGCTCTGTCAGAGGGGTTTCCGGCTGAGTGGACGATGCACACTATTGTGCCGATCCATAAAGCGGAAGATGTACTAGACCCCGGGAACTACAGGACCATCATGATTGGCCATATATTGGCCAAACTATACGGGGCAGTTTTGGAGGCAGAGCTGAGCACTCATGCAAAGGATGGGGGATTGAGAGCAACAGGCCAGGCAGGCTTCCGCGACGAGCCTTCTCGACCTTCGACCACATTTTTACATTGAGGTGCCTGATTGATCAGGCCAAGGCACAAAGGCAACGGCTCTATTGTTGCTTTGTGGATTTCCGCAAGGCATTTGATATTGTGCCCAGAGAGCGCCTCTTTCGGCGACTACAGACACTAGGCATACCTTCAAACATGATGTGGGCCATATACAGGCTATATGAGCAGGTCTTTGGGATAGTCCGATGCCCAGGAGGCTTGTCCGACACAGTTGCTAGCACCATTGGTGTGAAGCAAGGGTGCCCGCTCTCCCCCACGCTCTTTGGGCTCTATATTGATGAGGTGGTCGATTACATCACACAGGGAGGAGGCTCTGGGGTTGAGCTATCAGGTATTACTGTCCATGTTATGCTTTATGTTGATGACATCAACTTCGTATCCGACACGCAGGTTGGGCTTCAAAGACGCCTTGTGGCTCTTCATGACTTCTGCGCACAGCAGGGTCTCACAATGAACCTTGGGAAAACCAAGGTTATGATCTTCCACACCTCACCCGCAGTCAGGAGCCACACTACTCTCACATTAGCAGGAGGGCGGGTCGAGGTGGTGAGCTCTTATGTTTACCTTGGCATCACATTTACTAGCTCAGCTGGACGCTTCTCCATGGCTCAAGCATTCCGAGACAGAGTGACCCGGGGGTATGCAGCTCTTGCTGGCCTTGAGCGTCAGCGTCATCAAGCACATTTTCAGGAACCCCGCACGAAGGGGTGGCTCTTTGATACACTAGTGACACCAGCCTTGATGTATGCAACAGCGATTTGGGCACTAGGGCTTGCAGCCTCCACATCAGATCTTGATGCTATCGAGGATGATACGTAGCAAACCATCCGTCCCGCACGACATTGTTTGAGCTGAGTTTGCTACACCACCTATGGCAGTGGAGGCATTGTTCCAGACGATCTCCTTTATATACAGGATGAGGGAGATGCCCACGGAGAGATTATCCCGCCGAGCTTTTGAGGCATCCAGACAGCTGGCCGAGGCTGGACACACTAGATCTTGGTATGCACAGATGCTACAGTGGTTCTCACATCATGGGATAGACATTGAGCGGTTGCCACCTTTTCAGTATGATCAGTCTGCTCCATGGGGTTACCTCTCTCTCAATGAGAGGAACAGAGTGATGAGACAGGACATATGGCAACGCTACATAGAGGAGACATGGACAGCACCAGAGAGCCCACTACCACCGAAGATGTTGTATTACAGAGACCACTTTATGAGCATCTCAGGGGATGGGTTTATACAGCGACCGCGGTATATGGATGTATACATGCCACACAGCTCTCGCGTTGCTATTGGACAGCTACGAGTCTCATCACATCAGCTAGAGATAGAGGCTAGGAGAGCGGCACGGGTTCCCAGAGCCGAGCGGATATGCAAATTGTGCCGCGAGGAGGTGGAGACTGAGGATCACTTTGTATGTAGATGTAGAGCCCACCAAGGGGTCAGAGATAGTTGTGCAGGATTGTTTGAGGAGCACTCTTCACTACATCAATTGATGGAGGCCTCGGACCAGCGACAGCTTGGCAGACTACTACTAGAGCTTCATAGTTCTCGAGAGAGACTCCTCCAGACACCCGCTCCCACTAGGGGTGGGAGACAGTCCCAGCTCTCAGATTTCTTCCAGAGAGCTATGCCAGTGCCAGCTAGTGTACCACGTGGGGTGACCGCACAGAGAGCAGAGGAATCGAGAGCCAGGAGGAGACCTAGACAGACTGGACACAGAGCACCCCGGATGAGACGCCAAATGGAGACACACGAGAGGCTAGCTTGCTTTCATTCAGACTCAGGGCACATGTTCACACCACTCATAGCTTCAGCATCGGCGATGTATGATATCTTATATCCCTCTTATGGCACTGGATGGAGTTAGACATAGATCTGCATAGCATGCTTGTACTACCCCTTCAGCATATAGAGATGCATCTTGCCTTAGCTCCATCCACACCCCCACCCCCCTTTATATTGTTTGTATATGGGCTCCACCGATCCATGATGATTCACATGTGTATCCAGACACATGCACACTTTTTCTTTTCTTTCTTTTTCTTTTCTTCCGATGACCGGAAGAACACAGTTGTATTATTTTTTGTCTCATAGGCCGACTTTGGCCTCTCGTATATATCTTTCTTTCTGTCTTTCTCACACACACTCACACACACACACACAGCATCATACATGAGACTCTCGAGGAGGAGAAACGTAGGAAGGATAGGGCCCTCCACTTGCGAGTACGGGGGCTACAGGCACGGGCTTCCCCCAAGGAGGACGCCATGACGCTTTGCCAGATGCTAGGAGTGGACGGGATCCCCCCCCCCCTTTGCAGATACGTGGAGGGCAGGCAAGGATATGACACGAGAGAGCCCCTCATCATTAGATTCCCTGATGCCACCAGCCCCCCGCCACCTCCCCCTTCCCCCCCTCCCCTCCTCAGGCATTCCGTAGATGACCTCCCCCCACCCCCCCACCCCCCCCCCCGCCTCCCCTCTCTCTCTCTTGATGGGGGCCTAGCCTAGATTGTCACAGTCAATCAGGACGCACATATGATGGATGAAGTAAGGCCTCGGTACCCCACGAGATTATCAGAGCCGAGATGGGAGCACCACCAATTGTAGTCGAGGCTCTTGCCAGATCATTGTCCTTCATTCATAGCACCTACTAGGAGCTTCCCCAACACCGGTATGCACGACTTGCTTTAGAGTCCTCTCATCAGCTAGCCATGGAGGGAGACACTTCATGTTGGTATGCGCAGATAGCATCCTGGTTTGAGCTCCATGGGTTCAGTTTAGACAGACTTCCACCCTTCCAGTACTCTCTGGGGAGGCACCCTCTCTCACCTTGACACATTCTGAGATTAGTAGAGTCATCAGACAGGACCTCATTCAGTTGGACACTAGGAGGACATGGGTAGAGCCCTCACAGGAGTTGGGGACGAAGATGGTCACAGGAGTTGGGGACGAAGATGGCTTTCTATAAATACCATCTTCTCTGCACCACTGAGGATGGCTTTATACTTAGACCGAGCTACATGGATACCCATCTGTCTCATGAATTGAGGTGCGCCATTGGGTAGATCCGTACCTCTTCACATCAGTTAGAGATAGAGACAGGCAGATTTAGAGGCATACCTCCATGGGACAGGATTTGTCAGATTTGTTGGATAGAGCCAGAGACAGAGGAGCACTACATCTGTCGCTGCACAGCATATTATGAGATTCGAGGGCGCTACCATTGCCTTTTTAGAGAGGGATTTGGACCACTAGCTAGAGTCATGGACTATTGTGATCAGAGATGCTTGGGTTTTCATCTCCTGGAGATCCGCAGGCTCAGAGAGTCCATTATCAGGAGGAGCAGATGCTTGACTGGCACGGAGTCCACACCGAGACAGATTACTAACTTCTTTAAAAGACTGCCCGAGGGGAGACACAGCCGACAGCCGAGCAGCAGGCACCCTGTGGGACTCTAGTTGAGAGAGCTATCCAGTTGGGCAGATCCAGACACCCAAGGGTTCGCGGATCCTCACATTAGAGACGGTGCCTACACCGGAGGATTGAGAGCATCATTGCGAGGCATCATCGGGCTCGTCCGACCAGGCATCTCACTATGGCAGATATCCAAGCCATCCGGGAAAAACCCATGCTAGAGCTCCTAGGATGATTACCACTCCAGCCATATACTGTTGTACTCACTGTCACTTTTGTACTCCCCCATATTCATGTATTCATGTATCCCTGTACTCATGTACCCCATTTTGACTAGTAGCATTAGCTTCCCACTCTCCCTAGTTGTTGCTTCCGGATGCTCCCTACTGATGTATTGTAGGGCTAGATACTTACCTTCAGTTCTTTTTCTTTTCTTTTCCAGACAGTGTATCAGATGTCACATGGTTGTAACTTTGGTCTCATAGTCACTTTGGCCTTTTGAAGACGTTAATATAACATTTCATTTTATTTCATTTCTCTCTCTCTTTTTTTTCGTGAAATGGTGTTTTATATTATATGTAAAAATGTACATCAGCCACATGGCTCACACAGAACCTATGCCCCCCACAAAAGATCCTCGAAAGGATCATGACTGTCATGGCCCTGTGAAAATGGAGCAGGACAAGTGTGGGCATGGTGGTTGCAGAGTCAGAATATTTTATGATTCACATGGGGGGTGCCTGGACAGAGTTTAAGATGTGTGGACATCCCTAGGTGTGAAGGGGGGAACTAGAAACATTAAGTTTTAATGTTTATTGAAGTTTGCCCCTAGGCCTTAGTGGCCCTAGGAACTTATTAAAGTTGGGGCCCTAGGGATTAAATTGGGGAGGAGTTTTCTCTCTCTTCTCTCTCTCTCTTCCCTTTTTGGGGAATCGTGTAGCAAAAGAGGAGTTTGCTTCATGCGCTTGAATCCTAGCATGGAAAAGCTCAAGAGAAAGGAGGAGGCGACTGATTTGCTGTGTGCAGTAGCTGTTTTTCTGAGTAGAATCAGCCGTACAGCACTGTACGGCCAGAACTGTGCAAGCTTTTTCTCTCTCTCTCCTCTGTTGCTGGCTGCGCACAGGAACTGCTGCTGGTTTGGGCTGCGCAGAAGACCAGTACAGGCTGTACAGTCTGTTTTTCAGCAAGTACACCTTGTACAGCTGCCGTACAGTGTACGGGCAGCAAGGTACAGAAAGTACAGTTGCTGCAAAGGTGTTAACAGGTGCTGGACAGAGGCCTGTTTTCTCAAATTCAGGCGACCAGAATCAAGACAGCCAACTGTTTGAGCAAGTACAACTCCTGGCACGTAACCCGAGGCCGGTACAGACGGGTACAGTGCTGATTTTCAGATCTGTATTTTCAAGGACAGCATAGGAGTGAGCATCAGGAGGAGGATACAGGCAAGTGCAAGCACACGTGTGAAGCAGGGTTGTGGATTCAAGTGCCTGCAGGCACAGATTGGTGCTGTTGCTTCCTCCAGTGTTGTTTCACGAGCTGAACTTGGTAAGCTCTGTTTCTGGTCATCCATCTCTCTTTCTACTGCTTGATGTCTGTTGCAGAGATGTGTTATCTGGCTCCTTGTGAGAGGAGGAGTATAGCAGATTGACAAGAGATTAAGACAGAGATTGGACAGCACATGCATGTTTGAGCTGAGAAGATGAATCATGCTTTTGAGTTATGCCAGATGTATGCCCATGGCTGGCCTGCTTTGTGATCTTGGCTGATCAGAGGGAGGCACAGTGTGTTGTTTGAAGACACAGATCTGTGTGCATAGATCCTCTGTGCTGAGAAGGATTTGTGGGCCGTCAGATTGGACTTACAGGTGTAAACTCTTGGCTGGTCTTTGTGTTGTACTCAGCCATACATATTATTTTAATTGAATAAAGAAATACCGCAAGGGGCGCCAAGCTTTGGGGCCAACAGGTGTCGCTGTGTTTTCAGATTTGGGCACTCTAGCCCCAATCTGTGTTTTGTTTCTCATCTAGACTACAAGTGGACGGGTGATTGTTCCCACCGCACTCTGCTTTTCTATCAGAGGCCGGTTTCAAGGTTCCGTTGCCGGGACCAATCATCAACTTTCTGAAGGGGGTGAGCTCGTGGTTGCTTTGGAGAAAGCCATCGCTGAAAATTCAGCAACCATGTAAGAGACTTCTCCTGAAAGAGATGTATCGGAGGATATTTTTGCAGGAGAACAGGCTGCAGATGTTGAGCCTTATGAGGATATAACACAGCCAGAAGATGTGCATGGTAAAGAGGATGATGATGCTCGGTTCAAAGATCGCTTGGCTAGTGTTATGGATACTTTTATGCAGCTCACACAGAGTGAGAGATTTGCTGAATTTTTGAGATCTCGCTCAGAGCCCCGCATAGAGCCCCAAAAAAAGAAGAAGAAGGTTCGTTCGAAGAATCTTTCTCAAGGTCATAGTGGTACCACTCCACAGGATCCATCTCCGGCACAGTTTCCGAACATGCAGCATGCTTTTGGTGCTAACCCACAGAGTTCCTTCTATGGACAGCCACCTATTCCTCAGCAGAACATGCATCCAGGGTACTTTGGTGGTGGCTCAGTGTTTCAATCCATGACTGGGGGTTATCCTCAGGGAGGCATGGGTATGTATGGGCCTTTTGGAGCCAATTTTCAGCCTGGCATGCAAGGGAATATGTATGGTGGTATGCAGTCCGGTATGCAAGGAAATGTGTTTGGAAGCATGCAACCTGGGATGCAAGGCAATATGTTTGGTGGCATGCAGCCAGGTATGCAGCATGGAATGTATGGAAACATGGCTGGGATGTATGGTATGCCTGGTGTTGGAATGGGAAATGTTGACCCAATGATGGGTATGAATGTTGGGGGCAGCAATCTTACGAAACCACTTCCATATGATAATCTAACGCCTATGGGCAAGGCGAAGGATTACAAGGAAGGGGGAGCTGCAGTGAAGTTTGACACTTTCAGTGGGGCCAAGGATAAATTGAAGGCACTTACCTTTTTACAGCAGTTTGATGCTGCTTTTTCTGGTGGGAATTACACAGAGTCCTCAAAGGTGAGGAAAGCTGCCACTTTTCTCAAGGGCAATGCTTTGCAGTGGTGGTCTACTCTTCTTTTGCAGGGCATAGCACCCACCACATGGGTCCAATTCAAACAGGTTTTCTCTTCCGTATGGCTCACATCTACATTTGAGGTGGATGTTATGACCGCATGGCACAAGCTGGATGCTTCAAAGTGTGATAGTTTGGAGGATTATAACAAGAAGTTTTGGGAAGCTCTACTCCCAGTGACTTCTTATCGTGCCGTGCCATTATCTGAGCAGGTTGAGAAATATTGTTGTGGGCTGCCCAAGGAGGTACGAGATTACTGTATAAAGACAAGAGTAACGAACATGTCACAGATGATTGAAAATGCTATGACAGCTAATGCGTTACTCACAGGTGGTTCATCTGGGTTTAAAAGCAGTAAGAAATTGGGCAAGAAAGCTGAAAAATTTGGGCATGCTTCTCGTGATGCTAAAGGGTCTACAGAGACAAAGTATAAGAAGTTGCCAATGCCCAAAAGGACTTCTGAGGAAAGACAGGCTTTGAGAGATGCTCAAAAGTGTTTTTACTGTACTGAAGAGGGGCATATGTCATTCAATTGTCCCAAAAGAACGTCCAAGAAGGACCCTGACAATAAAGGAGAGCCCAAGCCAAAGAAACCAAAGCCTTCTGCAGGCTTAGTTCCTGATCTTGTGGGTGAGCAGCTAGGTGGTGAAGCTACAGAGTTGTGCAGGGCATGGGGCAAAGTGAGAGATCAGAATGCTTTGATCTTCTTTGACACAGGTGCTAGAGCCAACTTCATTTCACCAGATTTGGCTGGCCGATTGGGAATTCGCGCAGAGGAGATGGGGCCGCTACATGAGGCAAATATGGCTTGTCCAGGGTATGCAGAACCCGTTACTCCTATCATTGGGAAGCTTCGGCTTCATTTGCGGGGTTATGTGGACAGTGAGGAGTTCTTCATCATGCCTTTGGATGGCTGTGATGTTTTGTTGGGGATGCCATGGTGCCACAGAGTACATGCGGTGGTGGATACTTACAATAGGAAAATTACTCTGACTCATAGAGGGAAAGAGCATGTATTGGATGTAAAACTCAAAGGGGAATCTGTTCCTATTGTATCCGCTTCGACGATTTCATCAGTAATGAAAAAGCATCTTTCCGTGTACTTGATTTATGTAAAGGATGCACAGGATGATGAGTCTAAGTCTAATTTGTCAATGTTAGATAAGGACAGGGCTGATTTCTTAAGTGAGTTTCAAGACTGTTTTTCCGAGTAATTGCCAGGAGAATTACCTCCTGAGAGGCCAGAAGATCATGCTATAGATCTGATTCCTGGTAGTACTCCACCGAATAGACCGCCGTATCGTGTTAGTGCAGCCCAACAGGAAGAGATTATGAGTCAGGTGCAGGAGCTATTGAATAAGGGGTTGATACAGCCTAGCTCATCACCCTTTTGCTCACCTGTGCTCTTAGTGCAGAAGAAGGATGGTTCTTGGCGCATGTGTATTGATTACAGGGCGCTGAATAAGAATACCATCAAGAATCGATTCCCCATACCGAGGATCGATGACATCTTGGACCGCTTACAGGGCTCCACAGTTTTTAGTCGTATTGACTTGAAAAGCGGGTATCATCAGATACGCATTAGACCCGAGGATGTGCATAAGACAGCATTCCGAACCACGTTTGGGTTGTATGAGTTCTTGGTTATGCCCTTTGGTTTAACGAATGCGCCTGCCACATTTAACAGAATGATGGACAGGATTTTCAGGCCTCATAGAGAGTTTGTGGGCACATTCTTTGATGATATGATTGTGCATTCACAAACTGAGGAAGAGCATAGAAGGCATTTGGCCATTGTGTTTGCAGAACTCAGAAACCATAGATTGGTGGTTAATGGCAAGAAGAGTGAGTTTTTCTTGCAGGAGATACATTTCTTGGGGCATATTGTGTCTGGTCATGGAGTCCGTATGGATCCAGCAAAGGTGGAAGCAATACTTAATTGGCCAGCTTTGAGGACCGTGCATGATGTACGCAGCTTTCTAGGATTGTGTTCCTATTACAGGCGTTACATACGGCACTTTGCTGAAATTGCTTCGCCTCTTCATGCTTTGACGAAGAAAGCAACTCCGTTTAGATGGGCTGATCGGGAAATTACAGCATTCAAAAAGCTCAAAGAAAAGCTTACTTCGGACCCAGTATTGGTGTTACCGGACCTCCGAAAGGCTTTTGTTGTCCAGTGTGATGCATGTGGAAGTAGCATTGGTGCAGTTCTCATGCAAGAGGGACATGTGATAGCCTATGAGAGTAGAGTTTTGCAAGATGCTGAGAAGCATTTACAGGTGTATGAGAAAGAGATGTTGGCTGTAATTCACGCTCTTTCTACATGGAAACACTACTTGCTTGGGGCTGATTTCACTGTGCAGACAGATCATCAGACCTTGCGTTATTTCCTCACGCAGACTAAGCTTTCAGAGAAGCATATGCGTTGGGCAAACTTTTTGTCAATGTTTCACTTCCAGATTGTGCATGTGGAAGGCACAAAGAATGTAGTGGCAGATGCTTTGTCACGCAAGCCACAGGTCTCTGCAGTTTCACTTGCTTATCATCATGAGCTTGATGAAATGAAAGAGCAGTATGCCCATGATGAGGATTTTGACAAGTTGTATGATCAGATGTCTGAGGGTCAGCGGCATGAGCATTACACTCTCAGAGATGGGTTTTTATTGATGCATGGCAGACTGTGTGTTACCAGGCCATTGCGACTCAAGGTTATGATTGAAAGTCATGCTCCACCGTATGCAGGTCATAGAGGTATTGACGCCACGGTCAAAGCAGTGGAGACTTTCTTTTATTGGCCAACCTTGAGAAGAGATGTTGATGCCTTTGTGAGGCAATGCCTCGTATGTCAGAAGGTAAAGTTTGACCGTCAGAAGACACCAGGGTTATTACAGCCTTTACCTATTCCGGATAGACCTTGGGAGAGCATTGCCATGGATTTTGTATTTGATCTTCCACGGACACAAACGGGAAATGATGGCATCTGGACTATCATATGCAGGTTCAGTAAGCAAGCTCATTTCATTCCCATGAGGAAGACAATTAAAGTGGATCATATGGTGAAGTTGTTCATGGCGAACATCTTCAAGTATCATGGCTTGCCTACGTCTATCATTAGTGACCGTGATCCACGGATGACGAGTTTGTTTTGGAGAGGGTTGTTTGACAACATGGGTACAACTCTCAAGTTTTCATCGTCATTTCATCCACAGACAGATGGTCAGTCAGAAGAGGCTAACTCTACAGTGTTGGATCTTCTCAAGTGTTATGTGTCAGAGCACAAGCAACAATGGGAAAAGTATCTTCCTTTGGTGGAGTTTGCATATAACAACACTGTACATAGCTCGACAGGCAAGGCGCCTTTTGAGATTGTAGAAGGAGGGAAGAAGGTTCCACCCATTTTGCATACAAAGGATAAGATCTTTGAGGCTGATCAGTATGTGGAGAGCTTGGATGAAGCTTATCGGAGAGTTAAGTTGGCCCTCCAGAAAACTCAGCAGAAGCAAAAGAAAGCCGCAGACCGTCACAGACGTGATTTACAGTTTGCATTGGGTGATTGGGTTCTTTTGCGTTTTGAAAAGGCTAGACTCAAGAAGATGAAGGGTAAAGAGCACTTATTCCCTAAGTTGAGCATGCGATATTATGGGCCTTTTCAGGTTTTGGAAAAGATTGGTGAGGTAACCTATCGTTTGAAGTTACCAGATCACTGGAGGATTCACAATGCTTTTCACGTGAGTCTTCTTAGACCTTTCCGTGGGGATGTGCCTGAGGATGTATCAGATGAGGCTCAGCCGGAAGTTGAGGAACTTGATGAGGTTCTGATTCCCGAGCAGATACTGGCACATAAAGAAAGGAAGGTACGAGGTAAAGTTTCCCGTCGCTATCTTGTGAAGTTCAAGAACTATTCACCGATGGATGCGAAGTGGATGGAGGAAGGTGACTTAACAGATTCACCTCAGGTTTTGCAGCTTTATCTCGATGCCTTTGAGTTAGAGCCGACTCTTAATGTGGCTCATTCAGGTTCAGCAGAGCATGGGTCTGGAGCATTACCTGATGCTCAAGAGGGGGGTAGCACCTCCACTCCCTTGATACAGACAGGCTCAGATGACATCTAGAGGTCGCTTGGTGCAGATTTTATCTCATCCGAAGGTACTGAGGCTGACAGTACATCTGTTTATGGGACTTCTATGATATATGTGTACTAGTCACATGGAGATTTTTGTGGATATGTATGGTTCACAGTGGTATACAACTTGGACTATTACTATGCCATTGGTTTGCAGTGAATACTGATACATGTGTATGGCTCAGAGAGATTGGGACGCTGATCTTGCCATATTGTATATTTCACTTTGGATATTTGATGCATCACCAGAATGCAATCGAGGACGCTTGCCATCTTTCAAGAGGGGGGTATGTCATGGCCCTGTGAAAATGGAGCAGGACAAGTGTGGGCATGGTGGTTGCAGAGTCAAAATATTTTATGATTCACATGGGGGGTGCCCGGACAGAGTTTAAGATGTGTGGACATCCCTAGGTGTGAAGGGGGGAACTAGAAACATTAAGTTTTAATGTTTATTGGAGTTTGCGCCTAGGCCTTAGTGGCCCTAGGAACTTATTAAAGTTGGGGCCCTAGGGATTAAATTGGGGAGGAGTTTTCTCTCTCTTCTCTCTCTCTCTTCCCTTTTTGGGGAATCGTGTAGCAAAAGAGGAGTTTGCTTCATGCGCTTGAATCCTAGCGTGGAAAAGCTCAAGAGAAAGGAGGAGGCGACTGATTTGCTGTGTGCTGTAGCTGTTTTTCTGAGTAGAATCAGCCGTACAGCACTGTACGGCCAGAACTGTGCAAGCTTTTTCTCTCTCTCTCCTCTGTTGCTGGCTGCGCACAGGAACTGCTGCTGGTTTGGGCTGCGCAGAAGACCAGTACAGGCTGTACAGTCTGTTTTTCAGCAAGTACACCTTGTACAGCTGCCGTACAGTGTACGGGCAGCAAGGTACAGAAAGTACAGTTGCTGCAGAGGTGTTAACAGGTGCTGGACAGGTGCTGTACAGGCCTGTTTTCTCAAATTCAGGCGACCAGAATCAAGACAGCCAACTGTTCGAGCAAGTACAACTCCTGGCACGTAACCCGAGGCGGTACAAACGGGTACAGTGCTGATTTTCAGATCTGTATTTTCAAGGACAGCATAGGAGTGAGCATCAGGAGGAGGATACAGGCAAGTGCAAGCACACGTGTGAAGCAGGGTTGTGGATTCAAGTGCCTGCAGGCACAGATTGGTGCTGTTGCTTCCTCCAGTGTTGTTTCACGAGCTGAACTTGGTAAGCTCTGTTTCTGTTCATCCATCTCTCTTTCTACTGCTTGATGTCTGTTGCAGATATGTGTTATCTGGCTCCTTGTGAGAGGAGGAGTATAGCAGATTGACAAGAGATTAAGACAGAGATTGGACAGCACATGCATGTTTGAGCTGAGAAGATGAATCATGCTTTTGAGTTATGCCAGATGTATGCCCATGGCTGGCCTGCTTTGTGATCTTGGCTGATCAGAGGGAGGCACAGTGTGTTGTTTGAAGACACAGATCTGTGTGCATAGATCCTCTGTGCTGAGAAGGATTTGTGGGCCGTCAGATTGGACTTACAGGTGTAAACTCTTGGCTGGTCTTTGTGTTGTACTCAGCCATACATATTATTTTAATTGAATAAAGAAATACCGCAAGGGGCGCCAAGCTTTGGGGCCAACAGGTGTCGCTGTGTTTTCAGATTTGGGCACTCTAGCCCCAATCTGTGTTTTGTTTCTCATCTAGACTACAAGTGGACGGGCGATTGTTCCCACCGCACTCTGGTTTTCTATCAGAGGCCGGTTTCAATGACCATGCAAGCCTGTACACTAATAAGAAAGCCTCCTAGCCAAATAAGCATCCCAGATAAAAGCATCAAAGATGAGCCAGCCGAGCCGCCGTAGACCATAACGAAATAACATCTACATCCAGTAGCTGAGCTGACAGAAGAGAAGAAAACTGCCAAAGCAGCAAACCGCGGATACGTAGAATGTGCCCATGTATTCCAGACAAGGAATCAAAGATGAACCCATTCCGTGTAGTCCAAATATGCCAAAGTCCTGTCCATCTAAGGTAATGGAATATCACAAGGTGACTGTCCGAAGTAATGACTTGAGGACAAATCCCAAATATCCACTGATGAGCCGAAACTGTAGACCTCTCTACTGCCTCCCAAACGCGAGAGACAAAAGACCAAATCTGACGGGCCACTGGACAACTCATGAACAGATCCATAACTGTTTCAATGCATGTCGTGCAGAAGAAGCAAGAGGCCAATGTAATTTTACGGCGGCTAAGCTGATCCCGTGTAGGTAACCCTCCCACCAACATCCTCCAAATGAAAACCTTACCTTGGTAAGGGAGTTTAGACTGCCAACCACGCATAAGAGTTTTCTGCCACCATGATTTAGACTTGTGCAATCCCCACACCTTATTGGAGGAAGTGTACGTATCTCAATTCTAAACCCATTGGATTTAAGGCAAAATATCAAGAAAGAAAAGTATTAGGGAAAAAGGTTAGGAAAGAAAAGTATGTAAATTGAAAAAGGCATTGTATGGCCTTAAACAAGCTTCTGAGCTTGGTATGAGAAGATACACGCTTATTTGACCAGCCAAGGCTATCAAAATGAAGAGGATTTGATTGTGGTCATCCTCTATGTGGTCATAGAGGATTTGATTGTGGTCATCCTCTATGTGGATGACATGATACTCACTGGGACAAATGAACTAGCATTCAAGGATGATTTGGAGGCCTCATTTGAGATGTCAAATCTCAACCTATTGCACTTTTATTTGGGGATACAGTTTATGCAGCCAGATGAAGCCATTGTGCTACTTCAGTCCAAGTACATAAAGTGACTATTGGAAAGGTTTAAATTTCAGGATTGCAAGCCTATTTCTTCTCCCAAAGAACCCAGACTTAGGCTCAGCATTTATGATGCAGGAGACCCTTTTGATAGAACATATTACAGCCAAGCTATGGACTGCCTCATATATTTGTGTAATACAAGGCCAGACATACAATATGTGTTGTCTCAGTTGAGTAAATTTATGCACACCAAGGGTCAAAGCATTGGCAAGCTATGAAGCGAGTGTTTCGATACTTACAAGGCACCCAAGATCTTGGATTGATTTATCCCAAGGGAGGTGAATGTCATTTACTTGCTTACAGTGATTCAGATTGGGCTATTGATTATGATACCAGATTGTCCACAAGTGGGAATTGCTTTTTCCTTGGCAGCTCATGTATATCCTGGTTGAGCAAAAAGCAACAAACTGTGGCCACATCATCTTGTGAAGCCAAGTACACGGCAGCTTTTGCTACTGCCGTTGAGTGTGTATGGTCGAGGAGATTGATGGCAGATCTTCGTAGGTGTTAGCAGAAACCCACTCCCATTCTCACTGATAGCCAAAGTGCTATGGCTGTGGCAAGGAATCTCGTTTTCCATGCTCGCACCTTACGAGTTAGCCCTTTGCCTTGTGGTACCCCTCCAACTATCCGTTCATCCTCTTTGTTGCACCAAAGAGACGGAGAGAGCGAGAGAAAGAGAGAAAGAGAGAGAGAGAATATATATATAGAGAGAGAGAGAGAGAGATTCGTCATCACTATGTGAGAGAGAGGATACATGCAAGGGAGATCAACTTGATCTATTATCCTACACATGACAACATTGCAGATCTGATTATGAAGGCGTGCCTTGAGGGAAGTTTGAAGCTTTCCACAAAGCTTTACGCTTACTCCCATTTGGAGAGTGATATGCTAACGTGTACATGTTCACACTATCACTACAGGGGGGATTTGTAGGATTATACAAATGTGGTAGTAACCATGTGAATGGGCGCTTACCAAGACACTTTTTTCCTCTACACATTAAAGAGGTTTTTCCCCTGGACATTTGGTGTATCTGAACACCTATACTTATACATTTTGTGTTTGTACTTAGAGTACTTGTGGTTGTACACATCTTATCACTTCATTCTAGTATATCCACACTTCCAAGCTCTCTATTACTTTCGACTTTGTGTTCTTGCTCTTTTCTGTGTATTTTTGCTAGACATTAGGGTTGGTCGAAACTCAACACTCAATACCAACCCTCCATGTACATCTCTGGATGGGTGGACCATGGCAGGCGCAAGCCTGGCCCATGGTACGACCCATCGCCTGGAGAACCCTCAACCTAGCAAATACCTCCAAAGAGCTTCAATGCATGCAACCTCTCCTTCGACTCCAATTCAACACCACAACCTCGCCCTAGCCGACGTACTCACCATGAAGAAGCCCAATCTCTAGGCATCACGCTATGAGCTCGGGTTGTAATATTATGTCGCACCAAGAAGATCTGGAGCACCATCTACCCATGCAAATCATTCCCAGGTGGTCCTAGCGCTCATTCTGCCAATCATAAGGTGTGGACCACTTCTACCAAGTACCACAAAGGGACGTTGCAAGTGCAGCTCTACGGCAAGACCCAACGACACATGCTTCGGCAAGGCTACAGTAAGCTCTTGACTTGAACACCATCCCTAAAATCTTATCCTGATGTGCAGGTTCAAGTTCTTTGTGCACCATTCTTTTGCTTCTTCTGCTTGCATTGATTGTAAAAAATTCCCCAAGGCAAGCACTCAAGAACCACAGAGGACTGCATGTGTACCCACCCTCCTAGTGTGGATCCCACCCCCACATAGGCCAAACCCATGCAATAGCCCTCTTAGGGAGGTGTAAGAATGACCAGCTTCAATTACATTGCATATCATCCACCATGCTTCCTCTGCATGTGAGACAACTGCCACATTGTGAGTGATGCATTCAACACCCCGTTCCCACCAACTGTTTTGGAGACCAGGCTCAACCACCTTTGAGACGGTACAAGAATGTAGCAGCAGACAAGCCCTAAACAACCACAAAGGGATTCTGAAGGCTATAAAGGAAGAGCTGCCCTCCCAAGTGTGGGGTGTGGACTGCTGATGAAAATTAAATAAAGAACATGCAGATGCTTTCTGTGCATCGTACAGCAGGTGATGCGTACAGTAGACATGCCTTCTCCCTTGTGCATTCAAAAGAACACATGTTGAGCTAAACTTACCGAATCAGGCAAGACCCCACTTAAAATGACCTACTCAAAGAGCCCTTCCTTTCTGCTGGAACTCCACTTGCCATTTCATTGGTGCAAATAATTTGTGTTCTGATGGAAACGTCATCATCCTAACAGTTTGTATTCTTTAATACAAACACAATCCTCTTCAGTCAAGCTACTCCTCACTTGCAGAAGAGTTGAAAGTATTAATATAAAGATTTGAACTCACCCGACCCTTCTTATAACACGATGAGCCAAAAGATGGATGCTACCCAAATCACAAAAGTCACAAATTTACACACCACTAGCTCAAAAAGAAAGAGAGACTTGAGTAAAGCCAAAGCCTAACAAAGTAATATCCATGTACAGAGCCTTCTTAGATACATGAAACATACTTGCCAAGCGATTCGATCAAGATTCAGTGTAAGAAGTAGGGTCCTTGCCCCCATCCGTGCAGCCGCAAGTGCTGCTTCACAACCCGCATGCCCGCCTCCAACTACAACCACATCATATATCTCATCCTCATGTCCTGCAAACCAGAAAACCTCATCAGTGCACCCAACAGATATGTCTATTGGCTATCAAGTTTGAACTAGAAAGAAGCAAGCTCCTTGCAGCATGTCGGAGACAAAACATTGAAATTAACTGCACCTTACCTTTTTCTAATGTGCAAAACATAATGTGCAATGCAAGGTCTCATACAACCTGAGTTGGGAAAATCCCGGAGCTCTTGGCATGGAATTTGATTAATAATGAAGTATTAAAAATGCATTGGGTTCCCCTCTTGGTAACATCAAATTCAGTACTTTCCCAAATGCTATTTCTCGCATGCACCCCACATTGGGCGCCACGTGCACATACAGGCATGTTTACGTGCAAGTAATGTGCATTTCCTCCCGTTGTGAGCCCCAGTCCAAGAGCCAATTGTGTAGGCTTACATAGGTCCACGTAGTTTTCCGCACATGAAGCCTGCACAGTTTTGTATCCACAGGGCGTATAGATGTCTCGCACTTATTAGGCCAAGCATCAGGACTCAGACATCAGCCTCGAATTATCTGCTCTGGTAAGATGCAGCTGTTCCGGGCAGGTTTGGACCCCTCCAGGCAGACCAAATATAATGCAGCGGTAGAGCTTAAAACTCACAACTAAACAAATGTTAATGAGAAGAACCCCGGACAAAGCACTTAACCATTCATATACAGCGCTCGCTGAAGCTTTCGCCCCCCCCCCCCCCCCCCCCCGCTCAAGCTACCTTCGCCGTTCCCCGCCTGCTCGCACCCCCCCTCCCCGCCTGCTCGCACCGCCCCCCCCCCCGCCCTTGTGCTTCTCGCGCCCCCCGCCCTCCCTTTCGCGCCCGTCGCCCCCTGCCCGCCTGCCTCCGTCTCCTTCGTGCCCCCCGCGCCCCCCCCCTTCCTCCGCGTCCCGCCCCCCTGCCTGCCCCCGCCCTCCCCCCCCTTTCGCGCTTTCCCCGCTGCCCCCCCCCCCTTTTTCTCTGCCTTCCGCCCCTCCCCCCGCCTGCTCGCACCGCCCCTCCTCGCCCCTGTGCTTCTTGCGCCCCCCGCCCTCCCTTTCGCGCCCGTCGCCCCCTGCCCGCCTGCCTCCGTCTCCTTCGCGCCCCCCGCTCCCCCCTTCCTCCGCGTCCCGCCCCCCTGCCTGCCCCCGCCCCTCCCCCCCCTTTCGCGCTTTCCCCGCTGCCCCCCCCCCCTTTTTCTCTGCTTTCCGCCCCTCCCCCTCTGTTTTTTTTTCCGCCCCTCCCCCTCTATCTTCCACCCCTCCCCCTTTGTCTTCCGCCCTTCCCCCCTCTTCCCCTCCCCGCTCCGCTTTTTCGTGCAGCTTGGTTCTTGCAGGACCCTCCGTTTTTCTCTTCGCCCTCGACTCAGCTTCAGACTCTAATGGAGGTTCCTCCCGCCCCACCTCAGAGGAACTCTTCCGCAGCCCCCTCGCCCGCCCCTGAGGATACCCCCATCAGGCTTTCTCTTTCGCCAGAAGAGGAAGCGAGCCTCGCCGCAGAGGTGGAACGCCTCCAGGCACATTCCACCATCTGCCGTATGGTTGGCACTCGCCCTAGCAGAAGGGAGATCCGGGATCTTCTCCAGACCCGCCTTCTTGCAGATGTGGGAAAGATCCTGGACGTTAAGTTACTGGGCTGCGGACACTACCAGATTGAGTTCGAGACAGCCCAAAGCGTGGCCCAGGTCCTAGCCATGAGTCCCCTTCACATCAGGAGCGCTCGGGCCTTCTTCAGACCTTGGCAACACGGCCGAGCAGGGAGAGCGCCTATTCCATGTCACAGTTTGCTTTCCTAGACTTCGCCGCGAGTACCTTCTGCTCCTTTCTAGGATAGGATCATTGGTGGGCTCGGTGCTTGAGACTTGCCCCACAGCAGCTTCAGTGGTGGCTAGAGCAGCTGGCCTGCCTTCAGTCAGAGTTTTGGTTCTTGACATCTCCTCCCTTCCGAAGGTTGCTCCCCTCCAAGAGGAGACCCCAGCGCAGACTGAGGATCAGGAGATGCCAGCACCCCCCCCCTTCGCCCCCACCCCCCCCCTCCCTCGTCCCCCCCTCCCGCCTCCCTTCCACCTTCGCCTCCTCCCGTTCCCGCTCCCGCTTTTTCAGTGGCTCCTTCCCCACCCCCTTCTCCCCCCCCTCCTCCCCCTCCGCTCAAATGACATAGATCCTGTTTTCATGCTTGGGTATTTATACCCCTAAAATGCTCTGGTCGCTGTTTCCTCCACGACTTGGACAAAATAGCATTTATATGCTCTATCCCTCATTTCACACTACTAAACCGACTAGCCACTAGGCGCATACTAGGCAGCCCTGCGCAGGCTGTGTGGGCTGCCCCACACTTGGCCGACTGGCTGGGCTGGGCCCAGGGACCTGTCGGCTGCCTGGCCAGGCCCCCTTGAGCTGGCCGACAGCCTACCCAACCCACTTTAGGACTGGTGGGCAAGGCCTGGGGCCCTCCTGGAGGCTAGCCCCTTGGGGTGGCTCTAAGCTTACCCCATGCCCATGCAAGAGCGCACTATGCCCTCTTCTCAGTGGGCTGGACCCCTTTTCTACATGCAAATCCTGCATGCTTCTACAGATGTCTGGCATCCGGTTGCAAACCAAGCACACAGGTCATCTAACATCATTCCAGAGGGAGACTCACATTATGGACTAGCACTGTTTCATGTGCAACACATTGCACACCTAACCTCGGACGTGTAGAGTGGAACCCTAGCTCACTCGTCCCGGACTGGGCTCACATGGGACGAGTTTCCACTCCTGCTTCTGCACCTTCTTGTTCAGATATGTCTATGTGGCATCCAAGTGTAGGATGCACGTGACATCGACCCGGCGTCCGACCTTTGGCTAGCATCTCAGGCTTTCCTGTGACAGTCTGCTTTCCTAGTCTTAGGAAGGGATACCTTCCTCACACCGGTGCGCGCACAATTCAGGGATCTGTTTTACGGGCAAGCCTTCTTAGCGCACCTGGACAGATCACTAGCATTCATCGGAGCGTGACTACTATCAAGTTGAGTTCGATTCACTTGCAGCTTCGGACAATTTCATGCAGTTGAGCCCCATCGCACTGTGTACGGCCCAAGATTTCTTTGCAAGCTGGTAGCACGACTTCAACCCGGCGTCTGACCCTTTGGCTAGCAACTCAAGCTTTCCCTGTGACAGTCTGCTTTCCAAGTCTTAGGAAGGAATACCTTCCTCTCCTCTCGATGATAGGTGGTGTTATCGGGAGAGTGATGGAATCCCCCCCCCACCTTGCGGCTTCAGTTCTTGCACGGACAGCTGGGATTCCATCCCTTCATATGTGCCTCCCCGAGGCCAAATGCCACACACCATTTCACTTCGTAGTCTACAGGGGAGAAGGGGGGGGGAGGCCCTCAGTACCTTTGAGGAACCCGCCCCCAGACTCCCCCCTTCTAGAGACCATTACCTCGTCGAGATCCCCCTCTAGGCCATCAGTTTCCCGAGACATTTGCTAACCCTCCAAAGCCTATGGCGAGCTTCACAACCCCCCCCTCCCTGTCTCCCTCGTCGTCTGCTCTAGCTCTCCCCCTGCAACTCCCTCTACTCCAGTTGTACCAGAACCCCTCCTCCCCCCCCCCCCCCCCCTCTTCTACTTCTCTAGAGCACTCTTGCCGCCCTCCGGTTGCACCAGATCCGAAGCAGAGACAGCCGGCCAGCTCAATCTGCCGCTTGATCATCGTTTTATAGAGCTGGTAGAGATGACCACCATTGCCTCTCTGATGCGGGCTCTCCCTCCCAAGTCGCCAGGCGGCGCCCCCCCCCCCCCCCCCCCCCCCCCCCCCCCCCCCCCCCCCCCCCCCGTCTCCCTCGCCGTCTGCTCTAGCTCTCCCCCCTGCAACTCCCTCTACTCCGATTGTACCAGAACCCCTCCCCCCCCCCCCTTTCTACTTCTCTAAAGCACTCTTGCCGCCCTCCGGTTGCGCCAGATCCGAAGCAGAGACAGCCGGCCAGCTCAGTTTGCCGCTTGATCATCGTTTTACAGAGCCGGTAGAGATGACCACCATTGCCTCTCTGATGCGGGCTGCCCCCCCTAGGGTGTGAGGCAACCAGTTGACTACAGTTTTTTCTGATGCCTCCCTGTCGAAGGAGCTGGTATGTTTGAGGAGACAATGGTTCCCATTCGCATGTGTGGTGTTATATCACTCCAAACTGTCCACCCCAGAGAGTGTCACGATGATCTTCTCCTTCGCACTGAGCGCAGCACAGGGGACGGATTGGAGCATGGAGTCAATGTCCATCGCCATTCAAGGGCAAGCCATAGAGATCTCGCACCATTTGCACGACCTAGGCATCCCTGATGTGCTTACCCACCTCTGGCCTTCGCCTCGGATGGAGTTTGGTGGCTTAGGCCTTACGAATCAAGCAAGGGAGATGGTGTCCGCAACCTAGAGGTGCTGCTTTTTGTGTTTCTTCATGTTTCAGTGGCTGTATCACTCCCCCTATCCTCCGAATACCTGCACTATATGAGATAGCTGGAGTCCAAAGCATGCATACTCCAGGGCTTGAATAGAGTGGCTCCGCATGGAGGCCAAGATTCGTGCCCATCTGGCGCGGCTTTGCCCAAGACTGATAGTAATTACTCTCCATCAAAACCCACGCCCAAGACTCTTCGAGTGGAGGGCAGTTCAGACGGTTCCGCTTCCCACCGCTCTTAGTTATGCGGATTGTCTCATGGAACATCAAGGGTTTGGGTGTGACCGCTCCCTACAGGAGGTCTACAGATCGGAAGACAATATACACATATTTAGAACACTTAATTTAACTGATATTAAACAATGGAAACAACATCAGCAACATAAATACTGGAAATATTGAGAATACACATGACACCAGCACTGGGGCCTAAAAGGGCCGGCCCCCCTCTTAATACATTTTATATTTCTTGGAGTATTTTTATGTACAAGTGTCACGGGCCTAATAGGCTAGATTTCTCCCCCAAGGAGTGAAAACAACCGACTCGTTCAAGTCGATGAAGATGTGTTGGTCGGAGTAGCCTCAAATCACAAGCTCATTCCCACCTTCACTGGGTGGACACCTGCCTTTCACTGGTCTTCCAAGACCATGCAACAACAGGCACGCCCGTACTAACGCAGGCCAAGGGGTGCGCCACGGAGGGAGTATGGCCTGGTTCTCCCCAATGAGCTTTGCTCCCAAATTCCTTGGTGAGTCAAACCTTCACTGGCTCTCAAAAGCTCTAAGAGCACGGTTAACAACAACCACACAGGAAAATATACTAACCACACCAGGAAGAACATTCCTGAGCATGGTCAGCATATACATGCTTTGATCTTGCACTGCACAACTTAAAGAATTCTCTGAATTTAAATTAACAAATGTCAGAATTACACAAATGAGAAAACATGAGAGGGCACTATGCTTCGCCTGGGCTTTGAGCCAGGATGGATCAGAGGGGTGGCGGCTCTGTATTCCACAGCTCGTAGCCAAGTGTTGATTGCAAGAGGACGGGGGCCGAGTTTTGAGCTGACCAGATCAGTCCATCAGGGGTGTCCCCTCGCCCCTTTTCTTTTTCTCTTCTTTGCGGAGGCTATGAGCATGTATTTGACGGCAGAGGAGGTTGGTTTGAGAGGACTCCAGCTCCCAGTCAGGGGGGAGGACCTGCTCGATGCTGAGTTTGCAGACGACACGGGCTTATTTTTGCATGGCCAAGAAGCCAATCTTCTTCGGGCAGAGCAGTCGCTCCAAGTTTTTAGTGCAGCCTCGGGAGCATTGATCAATTGGCGCAAGACAGTGGCCTTTTGGATCAGTAGTGCTCCCACTCCGGTTTGGAGCCCGGACCCCGGTTTTAGATGGATTCCTCCTGGCACAGCAATGCGGTATTTGGGATGCCAGATTGGACTAGATTTGTCACCTGAGCAGCAGATTGCCCCGCTTCTTCTGAGCATTCGGAAGAAGCTTTTGTATTGGAGTACAACTCAACTATCCTTGGCTGGGAGGGTGGTGGTGGCAAATCAAGTGCTGTTAGCGACCATGTGGTACATTACGTCTTGCTGGATCTTCTCGAGCTCTTGCATCAGCCAGGTACAGAGGCTGATCAGGAACTTTCTTTGGTCTGGGCGGGACGGTCAGCCAGCCCGGGCAAAGGTTGCACGGGCAGTTATTACACTTCCGCTGGCTCAGGGAGGCTTGGGCATTATAGATCCAGTCGATCAGAGTAGAGCCTTATTGGGGAAGCTTATTGTTCGGGGGCTGCTTCCAGGCGCTGAGCCTTGGAAAGAGCTTCTCTTGCAGCGGCTGCAGGCTCGGGCTCCCCCAGCAGGGGGCACTTGGGCACCAGAGATTCGCTGGATCTTCATAGAGATGAGGAGGACATGCCTCAGTAGAGGATGGGAGGACAGATTTGCTTTGAGCATCCTGAGAGCTTGGGAGCTGCTGAGACCGGGGCTATCTCAGCGACCTCCTTCTTGTGTTGAGGAGCGGGCCAAACAGCCGCTCATTTGGAGCCCAGCGGTTCGCACAGAGCAGGGTCATATGCTGGGTTCTCGGCCTCGTCTAGCCTGGGGACCTTTAGCGGCAGGCCCAGCACGTAGTTTTGGAGACTGGCAGACCTTCTGCAGTCTCCCAGAGGAGATCCAGGTGGAGAGGCTGAGTCACTTCAGAGGGGGGTTGATTATGAGAGATGATATTCAGGAGGCACTCACAGAGGAGTGGTTCACGCCTTTCGAGCTAGTGGCCCCACGGTGGATGGGAGCCTTTACACAGTTGGAGATCCTGATTGCTGTCAGAGCTTGCACTGAGGATGGCAGATGCCTCTATTATGAGATTCAGGATGAGGGCAGACTTCAGAGAGTGGAGGTGGAGTTGCCTTTGGTTGCAGAGTGCACCTTTCAGAGGATACGGGTAGTGGCCGCCGCTTCTCGGAAGTGGCATATTGACACCGACCCTGCAGATGTGCTCCCGGATTGGCGTATATGGGCATATGCAGCGCGCCCCTTGGCCCGGCTACAGTGGGACCCTGGGGAGTACGAGTGGCATGATCCTTATGCATCCCTTGAGGCCGCAGAGATCACCTTTTTCCAGTATACAGTTCGGCTGGGGCGGCATATTTTGACGGCGAGGAGGATGGTCTCTCCAGCTGCAGCGGGGCATTGGCGGCTACAGGGACTCTCACAGGAGTTCCTAGAGGATTTTTGGGCTCGGCTTTGGGCTAGTCGACAGGCCCGCAAGATCTCGACTTTCCAGTGGCTGGTCGCCCACAGGGGCTCAGCAGTTGGCACCTGGCTTGTTTACAACGGTCTTCCGGCGGCCTGCGTCCGATGCGGCCACCCTATGGAGACACAGAGACATTGCCTCTGGGATTGCCCTCAGGCGCAGCAGATTTGGCTGCGGATGCTGCGTATTTTAGCTCCCCTCTCTCCAGAGGGTATGTTTACGTGGGGTGCCGCTGCTTGGTCGACTTCGTCAGGGCCTGCTATGGGCTATGAGATGGAGCAGGGCAATCAGGCCATCAGATTCATGAGTTGATCCACACCCTGCGAGGATAGTATGACCGCATCCGGGGAGACTCGGGATGAGGCGATCTTGCGGCGCCAGGCCTTTCACACCACTTGGCGCTGTGGCCCCTTCTACACCTTACACACGGGATCCCCCCGTTGGCACTACAGGCCACCTGTTTGGCTCTTCCCCCCCCCCCTATTGTATGATTTAGCCTCTCAGTCCTTTGTACTAATGCTTGTATTTTGCAGCACCTAGGGAGAGTCTCCCGGGCTGCCTTGTTGTATTCACTGCTCTGTTTCTCTTATGAGCAGGAGAGATCTTTTGTAGCCCTCTCCAGCTGCAGCGGGGCATTGGCGGCTACAGGGACTCTCACAGGAGTTCTTGGAGGATTTTTGGGCTCGGCTCTAGGCTAGTCGACAGGCCCGCAGGATCTCGACTTTCCAGTGGGCTGGTCGCCCACAGGGGCTCAGTAGGTGGCACCTGGCTTGTTTACAGCAGTCTTCCGGCGGCCTGCGTCCGATGCGGCCACCCTATGGAGACACAGAGACATTGCCTTTGGGATTGCCCTCAGGCGCAGCAGATTTGGCTGCGGATGCTGCGTATTCTGGCCCCCCTCTCTCCAGAGGGTATGTTTACGTGGGGTGCCGCTGCTTGGTCGACTTCGTCAAGGCTTGCTATGGGCTATGAGATGGAGCAGGACAGTCAGGCCATCAGATTCATTAGGGGCCAGCCTCGCCTGGTTCCGGCACCGGATTTCTCATCCGCCAGCTGGACACAGGAGAGGGATTTACGATGGGAGCTCCTCAGCAGCCTCACCATCTGGTTCACCTGGAGGTCCCGGTGTTTCACGGCCTTTGAGGGGAGACTGGAGCCCCCAGTAGAGACTGTACGGGGGATTTGGCAGGAGTTGATCCACACCCTGCGAGGACAGTATGACCGCATCCGGGGCGACTCGGATGAGGCGATCTTGCGGCGTCAGGCCTTTCACGCCACCTGGCGCAGCGGCCCCTTCTATACCTTACACACGGGATCCCCCCGTTGGCATTACAGGCCACCTGTTTGGCTTTCCCCCCCCCCCCCTCCCCTCCCCTATTGTATGATTTAGCCCCTCAGTCCTTTGTACTGATGCTTGTATTTGGCAACACCTAGGGAGAGTCTCCCGGGCTGCCCTGCTGTATTCTCTGCTCTGCTTCTCTTATGAGCAGGAGAGATCTTTTGTAGCCTTACGGGCGTTTTTATATAACTAATGAAAGGATCTTTTCTCGGAAAAAAAAAATGAGAAAACATGAGGGCACATAGTACGGTGAGTACAATCCAGGTACAACAGGTACAATTTGTAGCGGGTACAATCAAACACATCAAGTACAACCACATAGTATTCAAGGTTTGTACTTGCAACAAGTACAGCAGGTACATAAAATGCTTCACACATGTGCAGGTACAACCAGCCAAGTACTATGTAGGTACAGTAGGTATAGTAGATGCTCCACACGTGTGCAGGTACAACCAACCAAGTGCTATTCAGATTTTGCAACAGGTACATCAAGTGCTGTACTTGCAGATTCAATACATGGGCAGCAAGTACAGGCTGGTTCAGAGCAGGCAGGTACAGTTTTCAGCAGCCTTACAGCACACGTGTGCAGGTGGGAGGCAAGTACAGCAGGTACTTCAGCTGTACAGCACACACACAGCCTGTTCCATTCTTCAGGTGGGCAGCAGGCGAGTACAAAAAATGGAGTAGAATATCAAGCGATGGAGAGAGAAAGAGAGCAGGCGATGGAGAGAAAAATTCAGCCACCACCCACGTGCGGCATAAAATATTAATATTTCATGCAATCGCTTTTTTAAAGGTTATAAAGCCTTAAAACCAATTTAATACTATGGGCACCATCAAAAGAAAATGTCCAACCCCTTTTTAAAATGTGTGTGAACACATTAGCTCATAAACATTAAAGTTAACCATAGTTTATGGATTTTACCTTTTAAAAGGGCCAAAATGGAAATACTTACCACCTATTCACACGCCACACCACCAAGTCAGCAAGCAGCACTCCACGGTACACTAGGGGAAGCGTCCCCGTCCAATGTACTGGCACAGCATAACAGGCAGACTGCGACCCCTCCCTATAGGAGGCCTACAGATCGGAAGACAATATACACATATTTAGAGCACTTAATCTAATTATTATTAATCAATGGAAACAACATCAGCAACACAAACACTGAAGTGCTTAAGGTTTACGATCGGCTCGCTGAAGCTGCGCCCCGCCTCCTGCCTGCGAGACCTGCACACCAGCTCCCCCCCCCCGCCATTGTGCTCTTGCCCCCCCCCCCGCCTGTTTTGTTCCTTCGCCACCTTCCCTCGGTGCTCTACCCGCCACCCTTCGCCTGCTTTCTGCTGCGCCCCCCCTCCCTCGTTGCTGCGCTCCCTCCTTGCCCCCTCGCCCCCTCCCTCCTCGCCTCTTCGCCTTCTCGCCCCATCCCCTTCTTCGCCCATTTCGCCTCTGCATCGCCCCCTTCCGCCAGCATTCTCCTCCCGCCCCTCAGTCGTGCAGCTGCCGCCCCCCCCCCCCCCCCCCATGCTTTTCCTTCGCCGTTTTTACCCCCACCCCCCTCTCCTTTTCGTGCTGACCTCCGCCCCCCTGGGGCTTTTGTTTCTTTTCTCCTCCGGTCTTCCGCCTTCCTGTGTGCAGCCCGTTTCTTGCAGGTTTTCCGCTTTCGCCTCGCCTACGCCTGAGCTTCAGACTCTGATGGAGACTCCTCCCGCCTCGCCTCAGAGGGACCCCTCGCCCGCCCCCTCGCCCGCCCCCATCAGGCTCTCTCTTTCGCCGGAAGAGGAAGCGAGCCTCGCCGCAGAGGTGGAACGCCTTCAGGCCCATTCCACCATCTGCCGTATAGTCGCCACTCGCCCCAGCAGAGGGGAGATCCGGGATCTTCTCGAGGCCCGCCTGCTTGCAGATGTGGGCAAGATCCTGGACGTACAGCTTCTGGGCCGGGGACATTATCAGATCGAGTTTGAGACCGCCCAAAGTGTGGCCAAGGTCCTTGCCATGAGTCCCCTTGACATCAGGGGTGCTCGGGCTTTCTTCAGACCTTGGCAGCATGGCTTTGATCCAACAGCAGCTGAGCAGGGAGAGCGCCTTTTTCATGTTACAGTTTGCTTCCCTGGACTTCGCCGAGAGTATCTTCCGCTTCTCTCTCGGCTAGGAGCATTGGTGGGCTCGGTACTTGAGACTGGCCCCACAGCAGCTTCAGTGGTGGCCAAAGCAGCTGGGCTACCCTCCGTCAGAGTTTTGGTGTCTGACATCTCCTCCTTCCTAAGGTCATTCAGCTACCTAGGATAGAGGGGGGATGGATTGATCAGAGAGTGGAGTTCTCGGGGCTCCCGAACCAGTGCTTCATATGCAGGCAGGTCGGCCATCTGGCCAAGGCCTGCCCCTCGCAGGAGACCTTGACCCTCACCACAACAGCAAGCCCCTGATGGCCCGCCCACAGATGCGGCACGGCAGGCTGCCTCCGGGACACCTGCTCAGGCCACAGAGACCTCGAAGTGGCAACCTGGACAGGGGCGCCGCCGAGGGAGACAGTCACAGCAACACGCACAGAGACCACTGCAGCAGCAGCAGCCTCACTGGGTTCCCGTGAGGAACAGCTTTGCTCCTTTCCAGGAGGAGCCCCCTGCAGTGACTGAGGACCAGGAGATGCCAGCACCCCCTCCTTCACCCCCCCCACCCCCACCCTCATCCCCTCCCATTGCCTCGCTTCCACCTTCGCCTCCGCCCGCCCCCGCTCTGGTCTCGGCAGCGGCTCCCTCTCCGCCCCCCTCGCCCCCCCCCCCCCCCCCACCCGCCTCGCCTTCCCGGGAGACCCTGGCAGTCCCCTGGCGTTCGCCCGCAGTCCGGAGGGCGCTGAGCACCGATCTCGCTCGAGCACCACAGAGGAGACCTGCCATGCCGATCCGAGCTTCACGGATATCATCTATCCGCAGTCGGCTGAGTCGCCTCGGTGTTAGACAACGATCGGATGCTTTCGGTTACGCTTTCACTCGGCTTTTTGGAGCAGAGGGCCCCCATGAGCCAGCACCCATCCGCGTTCATGTAGTGATACCTCCGGCCCGCGGGGAGGAGGCACTTGATTCAGCAGTGGCCTTCTCGTTCCCTCTCTGTGGCCCTTGCGACCGGGAGTGGACTCTAGAGCTCACTATTAGCACTTTGAAGACTCAGGCAGTTGAGTTTTCACATCATGTGAGCGACCTGGAGGTGACAGGTGTGATAGGCCGGCTCTGGGAGTTGGCTCAATTTTTCTTGGATCCCGAGAGTGTCGATGCCTCAGGGATTCGTCACTTGGTCGTGCGTATAGTGGCAGACTTAGCACGCGACCCTGGATATGTATGTATACACGAGGTTGCTCTGTCAGAGCGGGAGGCAGTCGCCATGGGCCACAGCCACTGGCGCCTGATCCGGGATTCTTGCAGTACACCGGGTGGGCAGATTCGCAGCCGCTCGGATGGGGACTACTCTCCATCCAAGCCGCTTGCGAAGGCCCGCCGCACGGCTGAGACAGCATCTACCTCAACAGGTCATCCATGAGGATCATCTCATGGAATGTACAGGGCCTGGGCGGAGCACATTTTATACGCTATCGAGGTTGCTTGAGGCAGGAGCTTCAGAGATGCCTGGTTGGTGGCAGCATTGATATTTTGATGATGCAGGAGCACCACTTGGGTGAGAGCAGGATCCGGAGATATGGTTCGGTGATGCCTGGTAGATGGGATACCTTTTGGTCTGCAGGGTTTGGTCCTTTGGGTGGACAGGGAGGAGTTTGCATGGTCATTGCAGAGGTATGGCGGCAGGCCATTGTGGATCGAGGGATCATTGTGCCTGGTAGAGCACAGTATGTCATTCTGAGGGTGCATGATGAGCTATTGGGCGTGCTCAACGTCTATGCGCCTAATCATGCTAGTGCCAGAGCAGAGTTCTGGACCCAGGTTACGGATGCATTGCCAGAGGCCGCACATTGGTGTGTCGGGAGAGACTTCAATATGCTTGAGGACCCGGCCGATAGGGTGGGAGGCAGTCATGTTACAGTGCACGGCACGGAGCTTGCAGCTTGGGATCGGTTTTGCATGACACTGAGGATCACTGATGCATGGCAGCATGGAGCTTTCTCCCGTTCTCAGGACAGTCTTAGTTTCTCTCGGTCGGATCGTCGACAGGGAGGGACTAAATTATCACGGATTGATCGCTTTTATGTGGGCGACTGGTTAGGGGAGCGAGGGGGCTCCGTCGGCATTCTCGCTGGCACCTCATTTTCAGATCATGCGCCAGTTATCCTGACATGGGAGGAGAGGACACGGGAGCCCAGCTTGCAGTTGAGGATCCCAGAGAGGGTACTTACAGATCCCAGTCTCGCTGAGGACATTGAGAGGATCTGGCATGATAGTCAGTGCTCTGACCAGGATGCAGCAGGCCAGTGTGCCCAGGGACTCATCGAGCTTAGCTCTTTTCTGCACGCTGCAGCCTTGACACGGCTGGGAGAGATTCGCGAGAGGGAGCATCGGCTGAGACGTAGCCTTGCCTCGTTACAGCGCCTCCAGGAGCAGCAGCCGGCATGTGAGTGGTTGGCGTCCCAGCTGAGCCAGGCACGCCAGGAGGTTAGAGAGGCAGAGGAGCAGAGACATGAGTTTTACTATCGTCATCAGGCCTCTCGGTGGACGCAGCTTGGTGATAGAGTGACTGTGAGTTTTTTGAGATCACTGGACCCCGCCATGCTCGGGCAGGAGTCCGTCAGCTTGGTAGACCGGATGGTTCGGTGGCTACTGAGCCCGGGGAGATCAGAGCCATAGCCACTGCATTTTATAGAGACCTGCTTTCAGCGGAGCCAGCCACTGAGGACAGAGATGCTTGCAGACAGACTGTGTGGGCCCATGTGCAGAGGAGGGTCACAAATCGTATGCGTTCGGGTCTTGGTGCGCCTCTTTCAGAGATTGAGCTTGCCGAGGCCTTGAGGGTCCTGCCGCGACATAGTTGCCCAGGGGAGGACGGACGCCGGCCTTTTTTATGCGCTATTGGGACCTTTTGGGGCCAGGCCTCCGCAGGGGCTTTCAGCATGTTTTGGACACTGGGGTGATGCCGCAGAGCTTTTCAGAGGGCTTGATCTATCTTATCCCCAAGGGGGAGGGAGTATCAGATGATATTCGGCATTGGAGGCCTATTACGATCCTCAATACTGTCTACAAGGTCTTAGCAAAGGCCTTGAGTTTGAGGATCCAGCCCTTCCTGGGGGAGTTGATTCATGCTACTCAGACAGGATTTGTCAAGGAGCGTAGTATCCTTGACAACATCTTTACTTTCTGGGAGGCGACGGCCAGGGCTAGATTTCTTGGCGAGGACTTGGTCGTGATGCTTCTCGATTTTGAGAAGGCATACGATAGAGTTGATTGGGGTTTCTTAGAGGGCACTATGCTTCGCCTGGGCTTTGAGCCAGGATGGATCAGAGGGGTGGCGGCTCTATATTCCACAGCTCGCAGCCAGGTGTTGATTGCAGGAGGACGAGGGCCGAGTTTTGAGCTGACCAGATCAGTCCGTCAGGGGTGTCCCCTCGCTCCCTTTCTTTTTCTCTTCTTTGCGGAGGCTATGAGCATGTATTTGACGGCAGAGGAGGTTGGTTTGAGAGGACTTCAGCTCCCAGTCCGGGGGGAGGACTTGCTTGATGCTGAGTTTGCAGACGACACGGGCTTATTTTTGCATGGCCAAGAGGCCAATCTTCTTCGGGCAGAGCAGTCGCTCCAGGTTTTTAGTGCAGCTTCGGGAGCATTGATCAATTGGCGCAAGACAGTGGCCTTTTGGATCAGTAGTGCTCCCACTCCGGCATGGAGCCCGGACCCCGGTTTTAGATGGTCCTCCGGGCACAGCAGTGCGGTATTTGGGATGCCAGATTGGCCTAGATTTGTCACCTGAGCAGCAGATTGCCCCGCTTCTTCTGAGCATTCGGAAGAAGCTTTTGTATTGGAGTACAGCTCGACTATCATTGGCTGGGAGGGTGGTGGTGGCAAATCAGGTGCTGTTAGCGACCATGTGGTACATTACGTCTTGCTGGATCTTCTCGAGCTCTTGCATCAGCCAGGTACAGAGGCTGATCAGGAACTTTCTGTGGTCTGGGCGGGACGGTCAGCCAGCTCGGGCAAAGGTTGCATGGGCAGTTATTACACTTCCACTGGCTCAGGGAGGTTTGGGCATTATAGATCCAGTCGATCAGAGCAGAGCCTTATTGGGGAAGCTTATTGTTCGGGGGTTGCTTCCAGGCGGTGAGCCTTGGAAAGAGCTCCTCTTGCAGCGGCGGCTGCAGGCTCGGGCGCCCCTAGCAGGGGGCACTTGGGCACCAGAGATTCGCTGGATCTTCATAGAGATGAGGAGGACAGGCCTCAGTAGAGGATGGGAGGACAGATTTGCTTTGAGTATCCTGAGAGCTTGGGAGCTGCTGAGACCGGGGCTCTCTCAGCGACCTCCTTCATGTGTTGAGGAGCGGGCCAGACAGCCGCTCATCTGGAGCCCAGCGGTTCTCACAAAGCAGGGTCATATGCTGGGTTCTCGGCCCAGCTCGTAGTTTTGGAGACTGGCCCAGCTCGTAGTTTTGGAGACTGGCAGGCCTTCTGCAGTCTCCCAGAGGAGATCCAGGTGGAGAGGCTGAGTCACTTCAGAGGGGGGTTGATTATGAGAGATGATATTCAGGAGGCACTCACAGAGGAGTGGTTCACGCCTCTCGAGCCAGTGGCCCCACGGTGGATGGGAGCTTTCACACAGTTGGAGATCCTGATTGCTGTCAGAGCTTGCACTGAGGATGGCAGTTGCCTCTACTTTGAGATTCAGGATGAGGGCAGACTCCAGTGAGTGGAGGAGGAGTCGCCTTTGGTTGCAGAGTGCACCTTTCAGAGGATTCGGGTGGTGGCCGCCGCTTCTCGGAAGTGGCATATAGACCCCGATCCTGCTGATGTGCTCCCGGATTGGCGCATATGGGCATATGCAGCGCGCCCCTTGGCCCGGCTACAGTGGGACCCCGGGGAGTATGAGTGGCATGATCCTTATGCATCCCTTGAGGCCACAGAGATTACCTTTTTCCAGTATACTGTTCGGCTAGGGCGGCATATTTTGACGGCGAGGAGGACGGTCTCTCCAGCGGCGGCAACGGGGCATTGGCGGCTACAGGGACTCTCACAGGAGTTCCTGGGGGATTTTTGGGCTCGGCTCTGGGCTAGTCGACAGGCCCGCAGGATCTCGACTTTTCAGTGGGGCTGGTCGCCCACAGGGGCTCAGCAGTTGGCACTTGGCTTGTTTACAGCCGTCTTCCGGTGGCCTGCGTCCGATGCGGCCACCCTATGGAGACACAGAGACACTGCCTTTGGGATTGCCCTCAGGCGCAGCAGATTTGGCTGCGGGGGATGCTGCGTATTCTGGCTCCCCTCTCTCCAGAGGGTATGTTTACGTGGGGTGCCGCTGCTTGGTCGACTTCGTCAGGGCCTGCTATGGGCTATGAGATGGAGCAGGGCAGTCACACCATCAGATTTATTAGGGGCCAGCCTCGCCTGATTCCGGCACCGGATTTCTCGTCCGCCAGCTGGACACAAGAGCGGGATTTACGTTGGGAGCTTCTCAGCACCCTCACCATCTGGTTCACCTGGAGGGCCCGGTGCTTTTCGGCCTTTGAGGGGAGATTGGAGCCACCAGTAGAGACTGTACGTGGGATTTGGCAGGAGTTGATCCACACCCTGCGACGAGGACAGTACGACCGCATCCGGGGAGACTCGGATGAGGCGATCTTGCGGCGCCAGGCCTTTCACACCACTTGGCGTTGTGGCCCCTTCTACACCTTACACACGGGATCCCCCTGTTGGCACTACAGGCCACCTGTTTGGCTCTTCCCCCCCCCTATTGTATGATTTAGCCTCTCCGTCCTTTATACTGATGCTTGTATTCTGCAGCACCTAGGGAGAGTCTCCCGGGCTGCCATGCTATACTCACTGCTCTGTTTCTCTTCTGAGCAGGAGAGATCTTTTGTAGCCCTACGGGCGTTTTTTCTATAACTAATGAAAGGATCTTTTCTCGGGAAAAAAAAAAAAACACAAACACTGGAAACACTGAAAAATACAAATGACACCAGCACTCGGGCCGGAAAGGGCCGGACCCCCCCCTCAATACTTATTGTATTTCTTGGAGTATTTATATTTGTACAAGTGTCATGGGCCAGAAAAGGCCAGATTCCTCCATTAGGGAGTGCAAACAACCAAACAGATCTGGTTCAAACCAATCGGAGTAGCCTCAAATCACAGGCTCGTTCCCACCTTCACTGGGTGTACACTTGCCTTTCACTGGTCTTCCGGGACCGTGCACAAACAGGCACGCCCGTACTAACGCAAGCAACAGTGTAAACCGCAAAGGGAACGTTTCCTGGTTCTCCCAATTTAGCTTTGCACTTGGTTTTTCCACTTACCCTCTTGACCTTCACTAGCTCCTCTATAAATGAGGGCACGGTCAGGGCAGTCATGGGAGAAACCTCTTCCCAATGATCTTCTAGAGTGTATGCAACTAGAGAAGAACTTACCTACACAAAGCTTGAAATAACAGCATTTAACTTGAATTATTATCTGAATTTGAAATAATATATTGAGATAAATACCTGGCATGGATTTTAATTCAAGTCTCAGTAGTGAAGACCATTTCCCTTGTATTGTACTCCAAAATGGAAGCTTCGGCCACTGAAAACAAAGCAACCAGTAGGTACACAAGACAGGTACAGCAGATACTTATGAGTAGCCAGCAGGTATAGCAGGTACTGTCAAGTACACGTGGGCAGCAACCAGCAAGTACACAAGTGCTGTCAAGTACACGTGGACAGCCAGCAGTCTCTCATGAGAAGCCAGCAGGTACACAAGTGCTATCAAGTACACGTGGAAAACCAATGAGCACGTTCTGATGGGCAGCCACCAGGTACACAAGCGTGGGAAGAAGGCGACAGCATTCAAGCGTAGAGAAGGCGTGTAGGAGCAGGTACACCTTATTGGGAGAGGTGGGCGCATCCAAGCGTGGAGAGAAAAAGCCCGACTGCAACCAGGCGTGGAGAAAAGCAAGAAGTGCCACCAACCCACACGTGGGTTCTTTCCAAACGAATTCCATGCATTTAATTAAGGGTTATTAAAACCTTAATTCAACTTATCATCTTTGGGCCCCTCCCCCTCTTAAGCAAATGTCCACCCCCTATTTAAAAATGAATGTGAACACTATACCTTATGAATATTAAGGTTCATTCTACTTAATGGATTTTACCATTTTAAAAGGCCAAAACGAAAAATACTTACCACCTGTTCACACGCCACATCACCAAGTCAGCAAACAGCACTCCACGATACACTAGGGACGTCCCCGTCCAATGTACAGGCATGGCATAACAAGCAGACACATGTAAATAAGTCATGCAAAAACAAATTTATGCATGCAGGCATAAATGCATGTGCACAAATAATGGACAAAATCTCCCTTTCATTGAAACTTGTACAAGAGGTTCCTGTCGGGCACAAAACTGGCGCGACAAATAAAAAATAAATATGTCCTAGTCTTCCTATGGAGTGACAGTCCCATAGGTAAGACACCATCCTGACCATACACGGGTGCACCAACAGGCTCCCGTCCATACACCACGAAGCAAATCACACACGGGTGACACGAAGCTGGTTCCCGTCCATGTGACGCAGCACTGGTCACACACGGGTGGCACTGATCTGACTCCCGTCCATGTGACACCATAAAACCAGCCCTTTCACATGGGACACTGGCCTGGCCCCATGTGAACATGGCACAAATCTAGCTGCTCTATGGAGTGACAGTCCCATAGAAGTGGCTCCAGAAATGGAGACGGACCAAATGGTGACATTCCCTTGGGCTTCTAAGCAGTTGACCTCAAGTGAAAAGCCTCAAGATATGCCTGCTCTGCAAAAGCTGAGGGTAGTCAGCAAAATAATCCTCATCTACCCACTTTGCATCAATTGGCAAATAATTTTTAAATTTCACAAGGTATCTCCTGGAAAGCTTCCCATGTGGTAACTTTCTCTCCTTGTGAAATACAATCTGCTCTGGCTGAAGGATCTCCTCAAGCTCATCAACTTCTGGCGAACATCCAAATGATACAAATCTCACATGGCAGATAAGTCTCCATGAGAGGCCACTGAAACTGCAGCCACATAAGGCCTCCTGGATAATGCATCTGCCACCACATTTTTCTTTCCCAGAGTAGATACAATCTGAAAATGAAACATGGAAAGAAAGTTTGCCATTCTCGTCTGCTTTTCCGAAAGCTTTGTTAGAGATAGAAAGTATCTCAAGCTTTGATGATCTGTCTTGACTACAAAGTCAGCCCCAAGAAGGTAATGTTTCCATAGCTTTAAGGCATGAATTACAGCCAAGAGCTCTTTCTCATAGATATCCATATGAAGCTCGGCATCATGCAATCGACGGCTCTCATATGCAACTGCATGACCTTCTTGATTTAGGACAACCCCTATACAATCGCCACAAGCATCACATTCCACTATGAATGACCTTTGCAAGTCGGGAACAATCAATACGGGTCCACATATGATAGCATTCTTGAGTTACAAGACGGCATCCTGCTCCTTTGGGGTCCATTTAAAAGTGGCTTTCTTCTTCATGAGATCATGTAGAGACATGGCAATCATAGCAAAATGCCTTATGAAGCGCCTGTAATATGAGCATAATCCTAGAAAACTACGTACTTGATGTACATTTTGCAAGTCGGGCCAATTTCGAATGGTTTCAATCTTGGCAGGATCCATTCTTACACCATCCTTGGATACAATGTGACCCAAATAGTGTATCTCTGAAAGAAAGAACTCACTTTTCTTGGCATTAATGAAGAGTTTATGCTTCTGCAACTCTTCAAACACTGTGGCCAAATGAGTCCTATGCGGAATGACCCATCTTTCTTTTAAACAAGAAGCACGGGAGAGCAATAAGGTGAGGAACTTGGCTGAACCAAACCTTTCTCCAAAAGCTTATTAACCTGCTTCATGGGTTTGTTAGGTGGAGAACCACCTGGCACAAGATCTATGTGATGATCCTCGGGCCTTTGAGGAGGTAATGCTCCTGGCACTGCATCAGCAAAACAATCTTTGTAAGAAAATTCAATCTATCTTGAGTCAAAACATCCACATTTTCATGACTTGGTTCAATACTATCACGAACAAAAACCAAGTATGTAGAAAGACTCTTTTTCATTGCTTTATTAATCTGGATGTGAGATACAACTGGGATAGAATCCCCTTCTAGAAGCTGCCTCTGTCGGTAAAGAGGTGCAAGTTACCCCACTTATTGGGAAGTTGCGTGTACATATTCAGGGTTACCTTGATCATGAGCATTTCTTGGTTGCACCACTTAATGGATGTGATGTATTGCTTGGAAAGCCATGGCATCATAGGCTTGAGCCCCACAAAGAGTATGAGACAAACAAGATTTCCTTTAATGCTCTTTAGCACCCATTTAACTCAAATTTCACTCTGTTTTAATGCTCTTTAGCACCCATTTAACTCAAATTTCACTCTGTTTGAATCAAAGTTAGTGGCTTGAGAGATGAAATGAGTCATGGATTAAACCGCTTTTATGGAAAAAATTAGAAGTCAGTTAATGATGGTTTTTTATTACAAATTAGAAAATTACTTTAGCAATTAGATGTTCAAAACATCGTCTAAATTGGTTATTAAAAAGTATTCCATTAAGTTACATAAATTGAAGTATAAATCTTTTCAATTCTAAGCCCAAAAGGGAGTTCAAATAGTGATGGATTAAAATCCCCTTCCTTGCCAACATCAATAACATGCATGCGGCCTCTATGCATAAAGGAAATCCTGTTTGTCTCGTTCTATCCCCTTCCTTGCCAGCATCAATAACATGCATGCGGCCTCTATGCATAAAGGAAATCTTGTTTGTCTCGTACTCTTTGCGGGACTGAAGCCTATGTTCTATCCCCTTCCTTGCCAGCATCAATAACATGCATGCGGCCTCTATGCATAAAGGAAATCCTGTTTGTCTCGTACTCTTTGCGGGGCTCAAGCCTATGATGCCGTGGCTTTCCAAGCAATACATCACATCCATTAAGTGGTGCAACCAAGAAATGCTCATGATCAAGGTAACCCTGAATATGTACGCGCAACTTTCCAATAAGTGGGATAACCTGCACCTCTTTACCAACAAAGGCAGCTTCTACTTCAATTTGAGGCCCCATGTCCTCAACGTCAATGCCCAAGGCAACTGCCATCTAGGTAGAGATGAAATTATCTGTTGCACAATCATCAAACATAAATAGAGCAAGTTGATCCTTGATTTGACCCCATGCTTTGCATACCATCCTCTTTTCCATCATGTTGTGTGCTTCCCTGCACATCGAGAACTGCATGCACATTTGCCTTGGGTTACTTGTCCTCATGCTTTTGTTTGCGGTTGGAGCATTGTCTAAACATATGCTCTTTACTACCACAAGAAAAGCATTTTCCCTCCTTTGCATATTGCTCCCTTTGCTCGGGGGTCATGCCAAATTTGTTCTTCTTTGGCCCATGATCCTTGGATGAGGTATTTTAAGCTTTACCTCCCTTCTAGACATCCCGAAAGCTCTTTTTAGGTGGCTGTCCACCTTTTTGCAGGTTTGGGTTGCCCTTGGAACCACCTTGATCTTGCTTGATTTTAAGCAACAATTGCTCTGTAGCAAAAGCGGATACTATAAGTTGCTGAAGAGTGTGTTTCGGGTGCAATTCAATGCCCGAAAGCCCGAAAGCTCTTTTTAGGTGGCTATCCACCTTTTTGCAGGTTTGGAACAGCCTTCTCTTTGCCCTTGGAACCACCTTGATCTTGCTTGATTTTAAGCACCAATTGCTTTGTAGCAAAAGCGGATGCTATAAGTTGCTGAAGAGTGTGTTTCGGGTGCAATTCAATGCCCGAACGATAGGCTGGTTGCAACCCAGATCAAAACTTTCTTTTCTTTTCATCCTCAGAGAGTTGCATGAAACGAGTAGCCTCGAGCAAAACTTTCCAAAATTTGCTCATATACTGCTGCTGCACATTCTCATTATCCTTTTAATCAAGTCTATCCCACTTTAATGTAACTGTATGCTCTGCATTTGGTGGCAAGAATTGGGCATAAAATCTGTCCTTAAACTCTTTCCAAGTGCAAATGGGGTCTTTGGTGGTCTTTTCAGTGATCCACCAATGGGCAGCTGTCCCCTTCAAAAACATGCTTGCATGACAGATCTTGGACTTCTCAGTGAAGTCCTCTTCACTGAAAGCAATATCAAACAGGGCCACAAAAGCAAGCACCTTGGAAGCGTCAAACTCCCCATGATAGGCATCAAATTTCATTGATTTGTCCCTGGCCTTGAACTCCTTGAGCTTTTTGGCATGAGGCTCAAGCTCTTGCCTCCTTCTTTTGCCCCTGTCCAACGGGGCAGCTCTCTCTACATGAGCTTCATGGACAATGATAGGTGTTCCACTAGCCAAAGTGACATGGGTCTTTGATTCTTGTGGCCCCACTGCATGTGACTTCGCTGAAAGATGCCTTGTCTCGCCACGAGACAACTCAATAGGCAAGGTCTTTTGGCTTGCATGTCGACCATTGTCCCCATGTTGTACATACCTAGAATCCAAATGGCCTTCAGCATGCATGAATCTGTTTTCTCCTGTGCCATGAGGAGTGGATGCATGGCGAGAGGTGACCGATACTTCTTCTTTATGCAAATATGATCTCAACCTTTGAGAGGCTGGGTCTCCATGCTACAAACGGGGTGGATTCTTGAACATAAGCTATCCATCCTCTCCCTCTTTAAGGTCACCCTTGCGGATAAGATAAGAGAGTGCCAACTCCCTTGGCTTTTTGCCCACTTCTCGAGCCATAGACTCAAAAGTCATGTCCACCATAGCATCCGCTTTCTTGGCTTCTATGACACTTTGTACATGGGGGTCCTCATGCAAGAATTTCAGCTCTTGCTCTTTTGCCTGCAAGAGCCTCTTCATATGCTCCAACTCAGCCCTCAATGCATTGGGCTCTTCCTCGTGCATGGGTTCTTTACCACGTGATGGTTGTCCCATGTATGCACTATCATAAACTCTCTGATGAGGCTTATGCCTTCCATGCAAGGCATCGGAATCCCGTGAAGCACTTGGCCCCTCGAATTCGGCACTTCCAATGAGTTGCCCTAGCTGTCCATTGAATTAAGTGTTCGTGCTTGCTTCCAATCTCAAAACTCCGTGTCTCCTCTTGAGAAAGAGAGACGACCGGACTCTGATACCAATGCGACCCCTCCGGATAGGAGGCCTATAGATCGGAAGATAATGTACACATATTTAGAACACTTAATCTAATTATTACTAATCAATGTAAACAACATCACCAACACAAACACTGGAAACACTGAAAAATACAAATGACACCAGCACTGGGGCCGGAAAGGGCCGGCCCCCCCCCCTCAATACTTATTGTATTTCTTGGAGTATTTATATTTGTACAAGTGTCATGGGCCTGAAAAGGCTAGATTCCTTCATTAGGGAGTGCTAACAACCAAACAGATCTGGTTCAAACCAATCGGAGTAGCCTCAAATCACAGGCTCGTTCGCACCTTCACTCGGTGTACACTTGCCTTTCACTGGTCTTCTGGGACCGTGCACAAACAGCCACGCCCGTACTAGGGCAACAGTGTAAACCGCAAAGGGAACGTTTCCCGATTCTCCCAATGAAGCTTTGCACTTGGTTTTTCCTCGTACCCTCTTGACCTTCACTGGCTCCTCTATAAATGAGGGCACGGTCAGGGCAGTCATGGGAGAAACCTCTTCCCAATGATCTTCTAGAGTGTATGCAACTAGAGAAGAACTTACCTACACAAAGCTTGAAATAACAGCGTTTAACTTGAATTATTATCTGAATTTGAAATAATATATTGAGATAAACACCTGGCATGGATTTTAATTCAAGTCTCAGTAGTGAAGACCATTTCCCTTGTATTGTACTCCAAAATGGAAGCTTCAGTCACTGAAAACAAAGCAACCAGTATGTACACAAGATGGGTACAGTAGATACTTATGAGTAGCAGGTACTGTCAAGTACACGTGGGCAGCCAGCAGGTTCTCATGAGCAGCCAGCAAGTACACAAGTGCTGTCAAGTACACATGGGCAGCCAATGAGCAAGTTCTGATGGGCAGCCACCAGGTACACAAGCGTGGGAAGAAGGCGACAACATTCAAGCGTAGAGAAGGCGTGTAGGTGCAGATACACCTTATTGGGAGAGGTGGACGCATCCAGGCGTAGAGAAGGCGTGTAGGTGCAGATACACCTTATTGGGAGAGGTGGACGCATCCAGGCGTGGAGAGAAAAAGCCCGACTGCAACCAAGCGTGGAGAAAAGCAAGAAGTGCCACCAACCCACACGTGGGTTCTTTCCAAACGAATTCCATGCATTTAATTAAGAGTTATTAAAACCTTAATTCAACTTATCATCTTTGGGCCCCTTCCCCTCTTAAGCAAATGTCCACCCCCTAATTAAAAATGGGTGTGAACACTATACCTTATAAATATTAAGGTTCACTCTACTTAATGGATTTTACCATTTTAAAAGGCCAAAATGAAAAATACTTACCACTGTTCACACGCCACATCACCAAGTCAACAAACAACACTCCACGGTACACTGGGGGCGTCCCCGTCCAATGTATTGGCACGGCATAACAGGCAGACACACGCAAATAAGTCATGCAAAAACAAATTTATGCATGCAGGCATAAATGCATGTGCCTCATCCAAGACCCAGAGATTTACAGCAAGATAGAGGGGATTTGGGAGAGGCTAGACTTTCAACTCAGGAGCAGCTGCCAAGCGCCTTAGATGCAGGCCTTGGAGAGATTCGCAGTGTCACCAGGTGGTGAACTTTTGCAGTTGCTTTCCTTGTATTTACCTAAGTAAATACATATATTTTCTTTTTCTTTTTGTTCTTTAGTTAATGTTGATTTCTATCCTCAGATATCTCTTGGATCAAGCTTCGACATTGCATGACCAGAGAAGGTGGACCATTGGGACTTCGTGCGACTGATGGTTTACTTGAGCCTTGGGACCCTGAAATCCCAGAAGATTGGGCACTAACGACTTGACGAACAGTGGACCAGGACAGTACTTGGCCACTGAGAATGGTGCAGGACAGTGTGCCTGGCCATAAATGTAGATACATATTTGTGAATGTCCATGAAATGAAAAAGTCACTGTGTCATGACCACATTACGTTTTGTGAGGTGGTCACGAAAGAGAATGTTGGTCAGATGACCTGAAGGAATGCTTTGGGCATATCTCCTAAAATTTAGGGAAACTGCTATTTTTGGACAGTCATCAGATTTGAAATCTCTTCGCGTCAATCTCTCCGGAATGTTGCAAGGATCAATAATCACCAAAGGATTGATGTCAAAATGTTAGCAGATTGGGAGATTTTTAGACCGGAAGGCTAGAACGGGAAATGAGCTGCATGACTGCCATGTGGCAGCTTTTAGGCCAGTTTCTAAGTACAGGAAGCTGGGCGCTTGCTTATCTTCCCCCTGGGCTCATTTTTGTGGTAACCAGGTGGATTGTTGCAGGTTAAGAGCTATTGGAGCTTTCCCTTCTCTGTTCTCTATGCACTGAGGGTTGAGCTTGCTCCCCACAGCCTCTCAACCTATATTCAGCTATGGAAATGCCCCTCTAGTGGGCTACTCTCATGAATTATGTACAGCTGTGTGGGGAATATGCTTTTTGGCTGAGGAAAGAGCCTCCTTTGTCAGGAACAGGAGCAGCTAACTGCTGCTCCAAAGCAGGAAACAGGTGAGGGTAGTTACCTCACCACGCAGGTGTCCAATTCAGCACTAAATCACTGCTGTTTTTGAACTATTCAGGGGCTGTTTCAAGGCCCAGTTGATGCCAGATTGCAGAGGGACCTTGCTAGGGTCTACCAGGACAGTGTGGTGGTTGTATAGAGCTGAAAACAGAGCTCTGTACAGAAAATACAGCAAGCTGAAATTCACTGTTTTGGGCTTATTTGAGTGGTAGAAGGCCAAGGAAGAGGACCAGGGACTTGGGATTTTGTTCAGGGAAGGTTTATGTACCGAAATGCTGCCGAAATTTCCTTAGAACAGGGGTTTCTTGGCTGTGAATTGCTCTTGTAACTACAGATACCATACCCTTGTAATTTCCCTTGAATTAATTGATAAATAAATACAGAAAGGGGCGCCGGACTTCGGGGCCAATCTAGTGTTGAGCGAGGGAGCGAGGATTCTGTTTGTGTGTGTGTCATAAAGTCCAGGTATTTAATTGAAAGAATTACTGCGTTATGTGTCCATAGCCCGGTTTCATGGTTCCATTGCCGGGATAGGGTCCTCTTTTCTGCAAGAGCCCGGACACGGATTGGATTGGGTGAACAAGAGACACACACACAGAGGTATAGCTGATTACAGGTGAGAAAGATTACGAGATCTTTCTTTGGATACAGGATTCCTTTGAGGGCTTAGTAGACAGCATGGCAGATAAGGGAAAAGGAAATCTCCCGGCAGAAGAGAGTTCCTCTTCTACCCGCAGACACCGTAGAAAAATGACAGGTGCCAGGGTGTCAGCATCTGAGCGGACACAGCCATTGTCACAGCCAGCCATGTCAGTAGAAGAACAGGAACAAGAGGATTTATTTCATGCGCAGCTCCTGAGCATGGTTCGTACCTTTGAACAGCTGGTGAAGAATCCCAGGATGAAGAGATGTTTACAGTCAAGGACAGGGGATTCCCAAGCTGAATCATCTCAGCATGCAGTTGAGAGGGCACAGGAACAAGTGCCAAGGATGCCACAGCATGTAGGGCAGACACCAGCAGTGGCAGCTAATAGCCTAATCCAGTGCAGCATGTTACACAGGCACAGGATCAGGCAGTTAATGGTCAGGGCAGTAATGCACAAATGGTTCTGCCGTCCATTCCTCCTTTGGTTGCTGCCCAACCTGGTTATTTTGGTGGTGGGTCTATTTTCCAGGCCATGGCTAGACCGCCCACAGCTTTGCAAGGTTTGATGCCAAGAGGGTCACCAGGACTGATGCCTACAGAATATGTGAACCCTCTTTATGCCAACATAGGTGTGCAGCCTGGACTTCAGACACATTTCAGTCCAGTTTTGATGCCTGCAGCACCTGTTAGTGTGGCTGAATTTTCTCAGCCAAGGACAAAGGGCAGCAAGGACTGGTGCAAAGAAAGTGCAGAAGGATTTACCATTCTTACAGCCGCCAGTCTATAATTACTTGACCCCCAAAAGCAGTAAGCAAAAGGATTACAAAGAAGGTGGTCAAGCAGTGAAGTTTGAGACTTTCAGTGGGATGCAAGACAAATTGAAAGCGCTGACTTTCATTCTGCAGTTTGATGCAGCTTTCATTGGAGGCAATTTCACAGAGTCTTCTAAGGTGCGGAAGGCTGCTACTTTCTTGAAAGCTAACACATTGCAGTGGTGGACCTCACTGTTGATGCAAGGACAGGCACCTGCTACATGGGTCCAATTCAAGCAGCAATTCTCTTTTGCATGGCTGACAAACACTTTTGAAGTGGATGTGATGACAGCATGGCACAAACTGAATGAAGCTGAAACTGATTTGTCTGCACTAGACGAAGCTAGAAAAGGTTTCATGTTAGACACTACAGTGACATGATCTGCTTTTTGAACCTGAATTTTGAATGACCTGTACACTTGTATCATATGTTTGGCAATGTACAGTTTTGACATTTGTTGTCAATAAATGAATGAATGGACTTTCAGTGCTTTGAAGTTGTATCTGTTACACTTCAATGAATGATTATACGTGTTGTGACACTAATAGTGCGGGGACACGTGCTATCGCCCTGTGTTGCATCCGGAAACATGTATATTGAAAGGCTCGACTTGCGATGGCACTAATGGTAGTCGGGAATTCCTATCATCGCCCTGTGTCATCCGTTAGCAAGTGATACATGCGATGGCATTAATAACATGGGGAATCTTGTTATCGTCCTATGTCATCCGTTAGCATGTGTGTGGTATACAATCGAGGTCGCTTGCTTCTTTCAAGAGGGGGGTATGTCACCAGGTGGTGAACTTTTGCAGTTGCTTTCCTTGTATTTACCTAAGTAAGTACATATATTTTCTTTTTCTTTTTGTTCTTTAGTTAATGTTGATTTCTACCCTCAGATATCTCTTGGATCAAGCTTCGACATTGCATGACCAGAGAAGGTGGACCATTGGGACTTCGTGCGACTGATGGTTTACTTGAGCCTTGGGACCCTGAAATCCCAGAAGTTTGGGCACTGAAGACTTGACGAACAGTGGACCAGGACAATGTACTTGGCCACTGAGAATGGTGCAGGACAGTGTGCCTGACCATAAATGTAGATACATATTTGTGAATGTCCATGAAATGAAAAAGTCACTGTGTCATGACCACATTACGTTTTGTGAGGTGGTCACGAAAGAGAATGTTGGTCAGATGACCTGAAGGAGTGCTTTGGGCATATCTCCTAAAATTAATGGGAAACTGCTATTTTTGGACAGTCATCAGATTTGAAATCTCTTCGCGTCAATCTCTCCGGAATGTTGCAAGGATCAATAATCACCAAAGGATTGATGTCAAAATGTTAGCAGATTGGGAGATTTTTAGACCGGAAGGCTAGAACGGGAAATGAGCTGCATGACTGCCATGTGGCATTTTTTAGGCCAGTTTCTAAGTACAGGAAGCTGGGCGCTTGCTTATCTTCCCCCTGGGCTCATTTTTGTGGTAACCAGGTGGATTGTTGCAGGTTAAGAGCTATTGGAGCTTCCCCTTCTCTGTTCTCTATGCACTGAGGGTTGAGCTTGCTCCCCACAGCCTCTCTTAACCTATATTCAGCTATGAAAATGCCCCTCTAGTGGGCTACTCTCATGAATTATGTACAGCTGAGTGGGGAATATGCTTTTTGGCTGAGGAAAGAGCCTCCTTTGACAGGAACAGGAGCAGCTAACTGCTGCTCCAAAGCAGGAACAGGTGAGGGTAGTTACCTCACCACGCAGGTGTCCAATTCAGCACTAAATCACTGCTGTTTTTGAACTGTTCAGGGGCTGTTCCAAGGCCCAGTTGATGCCAGATTGCAGAGGGACCTTGCTAGGGTCTACCAGGACAGTGTGGTGGTTGTACAGAGCTGAAAACAGAGCTCTGTACAGAAAATACAGCAAGCTGAAATTCACTGTTTTGGGCTTATTTGAGTGGTAGAAGGCCAAGGAAGAGGACCAGGGACTTGGGATTTTGTTCAGGGAAGGTTTATGTACCGAAATGCTGCCGAAATTTCCTTAGAACAGGGGTTTCTTGGCTGTGAATTGCTCTTGTAACTACAGATACCATACCCTTGTAATTTCCCTTGAATTAATTGATAAATAAATACCGAAAGGGGTGCCGGACTTCGGGGCCAATCTGGTGTTGAGCGAGGGAGCGAGGATTCTGTTTGTGTGTGTGTCATAAAGTCCAGGTATTTAATTGAAAGAATTACTGCGTTATGTGTCCATAGCCCGGTTTCACGCAGAATATTATAGGAGGCAACACAGAGCAAATTGGCTGGCTTCCGAGAGCAACAAAAGCATTCGCGGGGTTCTTGATTCACTACAGCGGCTTCAGGAGAGTGCACCAAATAGCCCGTGGATTGAGAGTTAGCTAGTTGCCGCCCATATAGACTCAGATCCATAGAGAAGTGGCGGGTGGAATACAAATACCATGCCAAAGCCTCTTTTTGGACGCAAGCAGGAGAGAGTCACTGGAGATTTCTTTGAGATGGAGGCCCACACAAGCGGAGAGAGTATCCGCAAGTTGCGAGGCCAGGATGGATCCATTGTTATAGATCGCCCTCATGTGAGTCATCGCCACAGATTTCTTCAGCACCCTTCTCATGAGTGCACCCATTTCCTCACAGGTGTTGGATGCACGTGAGCAAGTTGGCGGCATACGAGAGAGGTGGTCCCACATGCTCTCCGAACTTTCCTCCTAACCCCTTCACATTTGAGGAGCTGGCAAAGGCTATGACGGTATTACCAAGGGGCAAATGCTAGGGAGAGAACGGGCTTCTAGTCTCCTTATTTCTACGTCACTGGGATTTAGGGCTACCTTCAATGAGATAATGATTACGGGAGCCATGCCAACGAGGTTGACTGAGGGATTGATCCACCTAATTCCCAAGGAGGGTGGTGATAGATTGGAGATTCGGCAGTGAAGACCCATCACCCTCCTAGGGACTGCCACAAAATTCTGGCCAAGGCCATCGGCCAAAGACTACAGTCCTTCTTTCTCCCTGGCTCGATTCATGGTACACAAACGGGTTTCGTTCAAGATCGGAGTATTCTAGACAACATCTTCACATTCTAGGAGACGATTGCATCGGCCATGATGCGTCAGGCAAGATCTGATTGTTCTCATTCTTGATTTTGAGAAAGCCTATGATAGAAAAGATTGGCTATGATAGAGCAGATTGGGGCTTTCTCAAGGGAACAATGTGCAGGATGGGTTTCCTAGAAAAGTGGGTCCGAGGTATTTCGGGACTCTACTTGACTTCACACAGCCAATTTCTTATTCAATTTCTTCCAGGTGGTGAGACTTGGAAGGACTTCCTCCTCGCTAGGATCTCTACCCGCACCCTGGTCCTGGGAGGCCCTTGGACTCAGAGCACGAGATGGATTTTCACAGAGATCCACGCACGTGGCTTTAGCCCAGCATTTGAGGACAGATTCGCAGTCAGTCTCTTGCGTACTTGGGATCATCTCACGCCGGCCCTTCAAGAGTCAGCTCCAGTAGCCTCCGAGGAGCGTCTCCAAAAGCATCTAATCTAGAACCCCATGGTCCGTCTGCCTAGTGGTCACATGCTCGGGGCTCACCCACACGTATCGACTTATTGTAACTATTTGGCCCTCCGAGCTCTTTTCACATGATGGAACTCATGCCTAGACACTTGGACATGCGGATTGACACATGGGAACAGGGATCCTTTGGTTGGCACAAGAAAAAGCACCAATATTGATCAAAAAGCTGGAAAAAGCAAAAAGTTAAACTATGTTGACCAAAAGCTGAGGGTACCATTGGAAAGAGGACATCGAACTAGATCAAAAAGCTAAAAGCCACTTTTCCAAAAAGCAACTCCATGGCCAAAAAGCAAGGCCCTGAAGCTATAAAAGCACAAATCAAGAACTTTGGCTATTATGAATATTTAAATGAGAAAAAGCTCGTGGTGAGCTCAGCATCACAAACCTTGTACCTCGACACCGACTTCAGCCCGACCTCGACATCGGCACTCTTGTTTGATATTGTATTCATTTTACTGTATTGCTCTTGGCTTGGAAAAGCCCATGGATTGTTCCTGAAATAAATTCCTGAAAAGAGAGCGGAGCATGTTCCCCGCTCAGCGTGGTGTACTCTGTAAAACTTCTATACCCGTCTCTCTTCCCCTTCTCTCTCTCTATCTATATCTCTTGGACACGTGGTTGAATCTATCACTGCACGCTCCGTTGGGCTTACACTCCCCCCCCTTCCCCGCCGAGGCCCAAGAGAGGGGCCTTACGGGGATCCGGGGACAAAGACAAACTTAGCCTCAACATCGACTTCTCCATCCCTCCGGAGTGGCTGGCCCTGATACCGGACTCTCCTCCCCCCCACAGTGGCTCGTAGTGTTCACCAAGCACGATATACCCCTGGCAGTTCATGGCGTGGATGAGAGCTCCGCCTTACTCACCTTCTCTATTAGGCTTCATGGCAAACTAGAGAGAGCAAAGACCCCTATAGTGGATCTCAGGGGATGCACCTTGTAGAGGGTGAGGGTGATTGATTTTCATGCACACACGAGTGGCACATCAACCCTCCATCCGCCAAGGTGGCCAAAGAGAGACTCTGGCGGAGTTATGGATTTGGGAGGGCCGACGACCTCTCACGAGTCTCCAGTGGGACTCGAAAGAGTGGACATGGCATGATCCAAAGGACAGTAAGGAGATGCATGGCACCCCTTTTTTGCTTACAATACACGGTTGCGTCCTAGGATACATACGATAAGGTTGGAAAGTTATCCCCTAAGTACTCTAGACCTTACAAGATCTTGAAAAAGATAGGTGAGGTTGCTTATAAACTAGAGTTGCCTCCAAATGTGAAAGTTTATCCAGTCTTTCATGTCAGTCAGCTCAAAGAGATGCTGAGAGTTACCCCTCACAAACTTGTTGAGGTTGAGGACTTGTCCTATGTTCCACATGCACCCGAGAGGATGATAGATTTCAGGAAAATGCCACTTAGGAACAAGTTGATCCATGGATATAAGATTAAGTGGAAAGATAGGACGGAGGAGGACTCAATTTGGGAGTCAACAACTACTTTGAGTAAGCGTTTCCCTAATTTCATTTCAGAGTAAATGTTCAAAGAGGGGAAGAATGTTATGTACTTGGACACTAATCTATAGATTAGGGATCTAATCTTGTGGGGTTAGGGGGCCCCAAGATTAGGGCTTAGTAGGTAGATACATGGCTAGGGTTCCTGTAACCGGCTAAGTGGGAACGTCCTTGGGCACTAAAATATAATAACAAGACAACGCACAATACAACTCAAAGATACATCACAGCACAAGATAATCTGCAAGAGACAAGCACTGCACGATACACCACCACTAGAGCTGCGAATGGGCCGAAACCCCTTCCTCGGTCTCAATATCGAAATATATTATTGGAGTATTTTAATCTATGTACAAGATTCCAACACAACAAGCACTATTGTAAGCACAGCAAGTATAGTAGGGTTTTCAACAAAGTACAACAGGTGCCGTAGGGTTTTCAACAAGTACAGTAGTTACCATAGGGTGTATGGCAGGTACAGCAGGGTTTTTAGCAAGTACAACATGTATTGTACAATCAAGTACAGTAGTTGTACCGCACAACACATGAAAGAGGCCTGAATGATAGTTAACTTGTAGATCAGCAGCACAAGGAGAGATGCGCTAGTCTCCAATGAGAGAGAGAGAGAGAGAGAGAGAGAGAGAGAGAGAGGCAGTCGTGTGCATGAATGGTGGGCAGGAGGTGGAGGGATCCAACCCCTGTGTGTCACATGGCACAACCCACCTCAAACGAAGGTGGGCACCTCCTTATAGTGCACACACACACTTATGCGCGTTTACATAGTCAAAAAGGTGCCCCACAAGTTGGGCTACCCTAACCTGGATCCCTTGGAACCCGAGCAATGGCCAGTGCCTCACTTTAATGAATGTGAACAGTAAAGGTTATATAACCTTTACAATAAGAATACTTTCCACATGTTCACATGCCACAAACCATGTCAAAATATAGGACACTCACACGTTTAACTGTGGACATCCCCTGCCCGTAAATTGGACACGACATCACAGACAGTCACACCAAAACAAGTCATGCAAAATCAGTTTCAAGCAAGCACAGATGCGTGCACATGCATTATGTATTGGATACATCTCCCATTCATGGAACCTAGTGTTTACATAATACATGAGTTACTATACACATATTATATACAAAAATGTTCTTGTGCAATAGTAAATTACTCTGTTTACATCACCTAAATACATGAGTTGATGCCATCGTTGCATGAAATGGAAACTACAATGGCAACAGCCAGCCTCTGGGAATGGCAATGGCCCAAAACTAGGAGACGGAAACAGCTAGGAAACGGAATATAAAAATAATGAGAAAATTAATAACTTGGGAAAAGTTTGAGTATACCATCATAATTTGAAATAAAAGTATGCAAATTTTGTAGAAAAACACGAAGCAAGATCAGACAAATCAATGACTGATATTTTGATCGGAGAAATGGAAACGAAAACGGCAACTCTTGGGAAACCGAGTTTCTGCATTTTTGGGCCAGGAAATGGCCGTTTCCTGTTACTATGGTTGCTGCACATACAAATGATTACTATATATATACGTGTTACAACGCATGCGTGCACATGTATGCATGAGTTACTACAAATACAAATGTATTACTGTATATACATGTGTTAGTTAGTATGCATACATTTATATGTGTTCCGACACTTCTGCGAGGTATTATGTATGCATGCATATGTGAGCATGATATAGAGGCAACTGCTATCAAAGCTTACTTGGCAAATCGTTCGCGGCTGCCGGTGGGGACGAGAACCTTCTGGTTGCGCTGATTGAGCAAGCTCTAGGATGCAATGTGAAGAAGCGATGGCGATGGCGATGGCGAGGGGTGGGCCCGGACCTTGGAGCGGGCGAGTAAGAGGAGGAGCGCAAGAGGGCATCTCGGGGGATTGCAAATTGCGAGGCAAAAGCGTGGTGGAATACAGAGCCTCCCGTGAAGAAGCTGCTGCTAGCGCGGAAGCACGAGTCGAGGACCGTAGCGGAAGATGTTCGGAAAGGCATGGACGCCATCACTCTCTCAGCTCAGCAAACAAGCCATTCAAACGGTAGTCTTACAAGGGCAGAATAATAATTACACATTTAACTTTTATTACTCATTGTTATTTACATGGTTTATTTAAAGGCCGTGAGATTGTGCCGTAAGAAGCAAGAGGGGTGCAAAGATCCTGATTAGCATTCTAAGGCGCACTAGTTGGGCTCTTCCAAGTGAGGTCTATGAAGCTCTGCAAGTCTCCGCAGTAGATACCCATCACAACTTGAGGACCAAGGATGCCACAGCCATCGGGGCAGGCCTCCTTAAAAGTATCCCAGTTAGCCTGCAGTTGGATAAGAAGAATCTAGGGGAGGCGGCACAAGGAGAAGCCGGCCCGAAAGGAAAAGAGACGCTCCCAACATTGGCGCAGGTTTGGCCATCACCGAAATCGGAAGATCTGACCACGAAGAGGAAATGAAAGCAACAAGAATAACAAAAGATCAGGGTAAAGAGGAGTCTCATAGCTCCCTGGGAAGTGAGGAGAGAACAATGTGGACTGAAGGGGAGAGGGGCGCGCTCACTCACCTTCATCAGTCCTGGAAAAGACTTTCCCTTACCCAACTGCAGTCAAAGTGGTAAGATATCCAGTGGATGCCAAGGTGATGCAGAGCACGTGGCCTCGCAGCATCGCCCATACAAGCACCATTCTTTTCCTGAAGTCAATGAAGTCTGTGCCCACGTCTACTGCTCTAGGGCTCGACGACCTACTCTCTACTGCATGATCATCACCCGACGGCAGTGAAGGAAGAGTTACGGACCAGCACCATTCTCTGCTGGGTCGTCTCCGTCAATAGCAAAGCCCAACCGGCAATGAAGGAGTCATCACCCAACGGCAGTGAAGGAGGAGTTACGGACCAGCACCATTCTCTGTCGGGTCGTCTCCGTCAATTGCAAAGGAGAATACAGGAGAATATTGCTCTAGGGTGGACAACCTGCTCTCTGCTGCATGAGCATCACCCAACCGACAGTGAAGGAGTCAACCCGACCGTAATATATGAATGGCTGGGCCGTAGAGTGCGAAAAATACCTTTAGTGGAAGCCCATGGTTAATTTTAAAAAACATCTTTTAAGTTTCCAAGTTGAAGGTTTAAAAGTTCACTATTTGAAAAATACCATATTTAAAGGTAATTTGTATATTTTACCTTCAAATTTTAAGAAAGTTTCATAGCCTTCATCAAATACGGAGACTTAGGAGCACATCAAGAACAAAATAACAATGCTCTTGTCACCCCTCTGGAAGTGAGAAATGAGTGCATAAGAAGCTGTTGCTTGCAAATCATGACCTAGATGACTTATAAAATAAAATAAAAAAAAGGAGGTCAAAATCTGCAAATTCACGAAATTCCATCTCACGGAATTACAATTCAAGGAGTTTCATCTCACGGCTAAAGAACCTCAGGCACTTTCACAATTTAAGCCTCATCTCACGGATTAAGCTATATCACACAATAGCCACTATATATTTGTAAGCTTATTTCTTACGATTATGTTGGCTAAATTAATGTAGCAGCTGCTCCATTGAGTACATATCCATACTCATGCACTGGAGAACATTTGCACCAAAGCCTCACCATCTGACAACTTCCAGGTACATCTCTAGATTGGGGGACCATGGTGGGCGGAAGCCTGGTCAATGGTACAACCCATCGCCTAGAATTTTCCTTCAAATTATAAACCTCTCTAAACAATGCCACTATCTTCACAAATCAATGATCTTCAATCCTTAGTGAAGATATCTATATTAGCCTCGCAAGTCGATGTAATTCTTTCAATCCTCACCAACAACAAGTGGCTACTTCAACACAGAGCAGTTCAATAAGAGTCTATATGACTCAATTCTTGTACTTCATGAAAATCTACTTCTAAGAGCACTTAATTATGCATAAGAACATAAAAAGCACATGGGCAAAAGAAGACAAGATCAAGTCCTACTCAATAACATTTTACAAGAATCCTGTCACACAAAGGGACATCATCACAAGCCAATTACTTCAAATGATGAATGTCGCTTCAATGAATCAAATGAAGAACTGAGAATCACCATCTTGTTCTGATGATTAAGTCTACGTTCCTCCGGATCCTTCTCTCTCTTCTCTCCCATTATTAACATCTCTCCCCACTAACAAAAATCACATGTAACTTTGTCGATGATTGCCAAAAACAAAGTGGGCCAAAAAAAAAGGGCTCACACAAAAATAAAAATGCAATCATTTGCAAAAACCCCCCACCCCATTAGGAATTCCCAATACACAACTAACCTCTTCATTCATTCACTAGCTTTTCTTATTTCCTCCGAAGGAACAAAGACCATTGAACGTCATTCAGCATCAAAGCCATCAACAAGCTTGTTCATTCTTCCCACACAAAGGTCTTCAACGCGGACGCGATCGCCATCAAAAAGGGGGGAATGTTAATCCAATTCTAGGATTAACAAGAGCTACCGCCATTATCTTACATCAAGGAGTCATGGTAGATACACCAACGGGTCATACATTCAAGATATAAAGCAATAATGTCCAAAGCTACAACTTGGACGGGTGCCCGTAATGGTGTGACAGAGTATTTATGGCGATTCCCGCTTCAAGAGCGTGTGGTAGCAAGTTAGGAGATGAAGTCCTAAAAGTGATGTACTTCATGGATATATTATGAGAGTAGTCATTGTAATAGCATTAGGCCTCTTATGAGCCTAAAGTGCCCGGCCGGCCATAGTTTAAGTGAGTTTTAATTGAGTGTGAACAGTTATGGCCATGTATGTAAGTGAATTTCTCTCATAATACAACATACTCTCCCATTGTGCAATTGAGTCTTGCTCTTGCTAATCCTCTTGCTAATCTCTCTCTCTAATGTATGCTAGTGAGTGTGTGTGAGTGAAGTGAGGTGAGAGGAGGGACGAGGACCCGTAGTGCAACGCGGTGTGACAACACTCGCGGGCGGCGGGAGACGCGGTGGAATTACTTCTCAAGGAGTTATAGAGCTTGGAGACCTCAAGCGTTACAAGCTTGGCCATTGGAAAGATCCTCACGACGACGAGAGTTGCGGTTCACCAGGTAATCTCTTTTTGGATGTGTTTCAAGGAGGGTTAGGGTGAGCCATAACAGTCCTATTGAAGTGCAATTCAAGAGGTTTGATGAGAGAACTGGGCTAGGACATGCTTCAGTGTGAGCAGTTGGAAAAGAGCATACGAGCCCAGGTACAACCAAAAAGGATAATTCACTTTGTATCAGGGAGCACTATCACTCAGGTCTAACCAGAGGAAGGAGGGTGGAACGAGTCGTGAAGCATCTGGACAACATAGTTTAGAGACGAAAACAGTCTAGATCTAATTTTTTTTTAGAATGTTAGAAGGAAAAGGTGGGCTTCATTGCTGAAGCAACGTCCACCGTGATCGCCAAGGTGTTGGCCGATCAGCCCATCTGGCCGCTGCCACAGTTTCTCCCTTTAGTAACAAACTCATCTTGAGTCAAGTCGTAACAAGGAGGATGCTAAAGTAGTGTATGCTTGAGAGTCTGAGCTAATGTTGAAAGAATGTCTTATGGGTCGGTCATCTCTCTTGTTACTACGCTGTATTGCATAATTCTATCTACTATGTGTTACTTGCATGTTTGTCTTTGTGTTAACTACCATCACAAAGCATGAAGGAACTGGGAACTAACAGGTGCATATTCATAGTTAACTCCCCTAAGCATGGACAAACTAGCAACTCAGCTTCGCTTGGCATTGGCTTATCGCATTGGGCATAATAGAGTTAGCCATCGCTCTGTAGGAGCCGACTAGGTGGTCTGGAACCACTGAAGTGTCGGATCTTGACTGGATAGCGACACCCTATGTGTGTGAAATGATAGTTGCTCAAAGGCATTGTGGATTATGATCTCTCCTCCCACGGCATGGATCATTTGTTATCGACTAGTTTGACTAGTTTGACCACATTCTAGTGCACTTATTAGGTTTTCTACCTGACCATATTTTGATATTAAAACCCTCATCCAATTTGACCATTAACGTCAATTATTTGAATTATATATACGGTATCATTGCCTTAACAGTGAGTGTTTTAGCCATTGTAAGTAAGTGGGAAAAGGCTTTCCAAATATATATACAATTTTTGCTAAGAGCTCATTTCTTTATTTCATATGGATATTCCCCTTGGTCCTTCTATTAGGCATAATCTTCTTGCATACATTTGGCTTGGCTGATCAAAGCTCTATAGTTGAATATACCAAAGTTTTACAAGAATTATGGTCCTTTATGCTCAATTATAGCGATAGTGAGAAACCAATCTCCTCCCCATTGGAACCTATCAAAGAAGAGGTTTCGGAACTTGTCAAAGAACCTCTTAAAGAACTTGCCCCAAAGAAGAGGTTTCAGAACTTGTTCAAAGAAGGCCAAAGAAAAGGGTTCAGAAGTAGAAAAGGTTTTTGGAACCTGTTAAAGAGAAGGATGTTGTGGTATACACAAAGCCCACATTCCCTAGTTTAAAAATTCTTTGCTTTGGGGTTCTATTAGTATGGGTTGTATCATAACAGTATGCTTTTCCTATGTAAGAACCTTATTACGTCTGACTACCCCTATTACATGTGCACATATATTGCCATAACAATTTCAAAGTCCTACAAGAAAATAAACGAGTTTAAGATCAAATATGGCATTGACAATTAGATCCATGAGGAGCCGATGAAGTATGCTTTTCTTGACAATTAGATCCATGAGGAGCCGATGAAGTATCTAACAAGTATCTAAAAGATCAAAAGGCCATCGAGATGTCCAAAAAGTCTTATCAATGGATAGGCGATCTAATTTTGGTTGAGCACTTCAACTTCTTTATCCGAAACTAGATGAAAAAGGCTACTAAATCTTTGGGATCTAAGAAAGCTAGTAAATTGCAAGAACGTGCTGATGGACTCCTAGAATACTACAATAAGTATGTAGAGCGTTAGTGTGGTCGAGTAATAGATACAACTGAGGGTAATTGTAAACATGTGGAAGAAATATCTGATCATCCAACGAAATAAATCTTTAAAAGAATGAGGAAGTCTAAACTGATGTGCTTTAACCGTACGGTTAATAGAACTAATTATAGCTTAACATTAGTAATTTTCTCACGTTATGGAGGTTTTCATTGGAAATAAACTATACGAAAGTACAACATCACCATCGAATATACCAAGGGGGCTTATCCTCTATTAAATACACAAAGCAGTTTGGGTCCATCTATTGATAATTTCAGTAGTTTATTTGATCCATCATCCAATGGATTAGACTTAGCACTTGCTTCAAAGGGGATGAATTCAAGATCATCGTATCTTATATAGTTGATCCATCATCCAATGGATTAGACTTAGCACTTGCTTCAAAGGGGATGAATTCAAGATCATCGTATCTTATATAGTTGCACGAATGATGATTCTGAAGGCGGTTCCTTACCTGAAAAGGACCTTTACTTGTACCAAAGTAATTGGCATTCATTTGAGATGGGTGGTTGCCTCATGGTGTACACTAATAAGAAAAGCATGCCTTTGCATAAAAAGTGTGGTGTTGCTTTTTCTGTGTTGTCACTGCTGGGAGACCCTCTTATTAATGGTCACAATAGCCCTAGCTAGTGTTGGTGATTGGCCATGACTTCATCCAACAATGATAGAAAACACAACCTGTGTCTGTGTTAATGATTAATGATGAAAAAAAAGATGGGTTGCATTTTTTTGGTCTACGCTTTCTTGCTTTTCTTTACACAAATCAAGAGATTCCACTTGTTGAACATGTGGGAATCGTGTGAGAGACCTTTGAGGTTTAGGAGGGAAGATTTTGAAGGAACTACCAACGTCTCTCTCTAGCCAGGCTTTTTTATTTTCTTGCTTTTAAAAAAAGTGGGGCCATCCTCTTATCACTCTTTAACTTAAACAATATATTTTTATATACTCTCAAAAGTGTATGGTGGTGAGGTGAATTTAAATAGGAAACCATGGAATTACCTATAGTCCTAAACCTGCGCAGTGTACACTCCCTCTCCTTTCTCTTTTTCAAAACTACTTTTCAAGGTACATAAAAAACTCAAATAGTCAACCCATCAAGCCCCTTTGTATTATATTATAGGTCATGCCCATTTTGGTTAAAAATGACCAATGAACCTATGTATAGTTGTATTCTACACAAAAAGCTTTCCACGTGGCTGGCATGGCACACTCCTATAGTCAGTGAATGGCCAAAAATAGTTGAGGGTTAGCCAATTATGCCATGCATCCATCACCAATTGGTTTTGGCCATTCCCCTAGTTGCCTCCTAGTTGCCATAAAAATTCTCCCCAACAAGCAGTTGCCTGTGAGAAAAAAATCATTTTGCTTGAATTTGTTGCTGAAATGATGTCAAGGCAGTAGGGAAGGCTGTTGATTGTGTGCTTGAACAGACAAGCGCTTGTGTTTGTGGTGAATGCACGAGAGTGGTTGAGTGATTTGCTTGCTGTTGCTTGGGCCTCCATTCTCGGCATTGTTGATGATGATGAGGTTAGAGTCTCTTGTGGAGTGGTTGTCGATGAGATGAGGTCTTTAAGCATGTGGTTGTCCCCTTTGTTGAGGTTTGTCGATGAAAATGCATAGGCTCCGGGGTCTTTTCTTTGAGTTCCCTCTTAGAGATAGATGGTTGGGCTCTAGGAACTTCTTCAGGAATAGCTGCTGATTGCGAGGTTTTGGCATCGAACTTCGTAGGTGAGGATGGGGTTGAAGGAGTTGATGCTTTATCGGAGTCAGTTGTTGACGGAGATGGTAGGTCCTTCTGTAGAGGGGCTTTTGTGGAAGAGGCTTGTATCATTTTACGTTCACCATTATAGATATCCATTAAAGTTGGATCCTCTTCCTGGCAGTATGGTATTGTCAACTTTTTGTCGTTGACTATCATGAGTGATGAGTCATGACTCTATAGCAAAGCACAATGGTGCTTGGGCAACAACAGTCAATTTATGTCCCAAGATCAAATCTACTTCCACTCAACCACAAAAAACTTGCAAGTGAGGGGTTTAGTTTCAATATACATTGTATGTTCAAAGTACCCCAAACATGGCATGTTCAAGTCTTGTGTAAAGGTAATCCTTGTAGGATGTGCCGTGAGTGTTGGTTGACCTAACAAATCCCATAGCTCAAGAGTCATGAGATTGTGTTCTCGTGTTGGATAAAGCTGTGCTTGAGCTATGGTGATTTTATTTGAAATTTTCAATCCAACCAGAATCCTAGGAATATTTTCAGTAAGATATGTTGGAAGTTCCAAGCTCCAGCTCATGCAAGGTTTCTTCCTCCCGTATAGCAATTGTACATTGCCTGTAGGAGTGTTCAAGGTGACTATTTGCATGGATTCATCTAGTGAATACAATGATTCACTTATCCAAGGTCCAAAGATGACATAATACTCAAGGCAATCTAGGGTAACATGGAATGTAAATTCCATATCACCACCATCGATTGTTTGAGTAGTGTATCTAAAGTAACTTGGAACTTCAATGTTTTGTCCATTGGCTCCTTTTGCAAGACTATTGCTTGTAGAGATGAGTTTAGGTTGTCCCAATGACACCCTATTGTCATGATGTTATGACTAGCTTGAGGGCTAATCAATGCGCGATTATGCTAAACATCATTGCCTGTATAGGGAAATCCAACCATACCATGATAGAATCTTCCAAAGGAGGAACCATGGGTGTTTCGGTTATTATTTCAGCTTCAGATCTTATGTCTGTTTCATATTCCCATTCACTTTTATCCTTTGTTTGGGTCTCAACTTTTTCAAGAGTACCCAATGCGTACAATGGCACACTTGGCCCTCTGACAATTCTTAATGAGGGCTATTTGGAAACTTGCGAATCCTGAGAGTCCTATTTTATGTAGTTCGTTATGTCCTTGTATAACTCAAGTTGAGCCATTAAAGGTGCAAGTGTTGATGTGATGCTGGCTTTACATGAGAGAAGAGCATTCCTCCGAATAAGGTTTTGAGAGATTGTTTTAATCTTGTAAGGGAATTATCAAATTCCTCACGTGCTTTCTCAAGCCTATAGTTTGTACAGTCTATTTCAAATGACTCTTCTGTAGAGAGTATGTCTTCCTCTTGAAAGGGAAAGCGGTACTCTTCTAGGCTTTGAATTTTGGTTGCTCTTTTAGGATTGGCATTATGAGGCTCAATCACAACCGATGACCTTGTAAGACATTCAACCAAGCTAAGCATGCTCTCCTGAGCTTGCTTTTTGTGTTTCGCATACGTCATGTGATCATTATTATCCATTTGGGGTGGTTGGGTGGGTTCTAGTTTCTTGATTGGTCTATGTGGTGCACTGACCAAAGAGTAAGAACTTGTTTCATTTTCTTGATTGGTCTATGTGGTGCACTGACCAAAGAGTAAGAACTTGTTTCATCCTCACTTAGTGATGTACTAGAACTTGTTTCATTTTCTTTCTTTCTTTGGTTTGTCAGTTTTTCATTATGTTTACCCATGCGACAAGATTGAATTTTCTTTTGGGTTTTTGTATCTTGTGTCATACATATGGGTGTTGAGGTTTGTGTGGTGGTCTTTGATGTGGATGCTTCTGCATCTTGTATAGCTTTAGGCTCTTTTGTGTTTATGTCCCCTTTTAGGTTATGTCCTGTATAGACTCCTTTTGTATCTTGTGTCATACATATGGGTGTTGAGGTTTGTGTGGTGGTCTTTGATGTGGATGCTTCTGCATCTTGTATAGCTTTAGGCTCTTTTGTGTTTATGTCCCCTTTTAGGTTATGTCCTGTATAGACTCCTTTTTCTTGTCTTTTAATTCGACCTTGGTTTCGACAATTTGTTGTCCTTTGTTTTCTTGGTTTTAGAAGGTTTTGTTTTCTCTTTTAGGTTCTGTTTTAAAACATGTTCTTCTACCCATGTTGAGGTATTGTCTTTTACATTCTTTTTGACTATTTGTCGTGCCTTGGCTTGTAAGTGTGTAAGCACATTCAAGGGCACTGTGGACAATTGCCCGTTTTGTACACTTAAGATGTTAAGAGTTGTATTTTATAAGACAAGTTGCATTGAAGCAACTCGTCTTGGGCAATCTTGGAACATGTGATCAATGCCACATCATTCACACATTGGTTGCAAGGTGTCAGTGACTATGGGCATGGAAGTATTCCAAACTGTACAGTTTACCACCTTGTGAGGTCCACGACAATAGAAACACTGAAGTGTTCGATTAACTACTTCCTGAGTAGTTTCTACCCTTTGGACTATTTCTGTTTGGTGCATGGGAGATGGAGGTTTTGAGTACATTGTGGATGAAGTGGGACATTTTTTAGTATCATGATCAAAGGTTTTGCAATATATGCAGTATAGAAGAACAGGTGCCTTGTATGCACAATGAGGATTGGGATGGTCGTAGTGATTGCATTTAACACAAGGCATTTTGCTCCTCACTTTTAGAGGCATTAAGGATGTGTGGTTTTGAAAGTTGTCATTCTCTCTTAGAGATGTTGGCTATAAGGTTTTAAGCAAGACTATAAAATTCTGGGAATGTCAATTCCGAGATTGATCTTTCTTTTGCCATTGCTTCACCTGGTTTAGATGAGGAACACCTCGTAGCATGCTCATCTTCTAGCATGTTGTCATCTAAACGTATTGCTTCTTTGCAACATTGATCGAATGTTTCCGAATTGGATACAATGATCAAGTTGTGTAAGCTGTTATTCTTCAAGCCCATCATGAAACATCTCCTCAATTGAACATTATTTAATTTTTCCCATGACTCACAATGTGAGTCCAAGAGTTTTATCCTAAGGATAAAATCTCTAATTGATTCATTTGGTTGATGCTCAATTGAATAGAGTTCTGTTACTGCACTCCATGGATCACCTTGTCTGGAAAAGCCATGTATAAAGAAGGTTTTGAAGTTGGTCTTGATTGCTCGCATCAATGCGATGAACCATCAACTAACTTTTTCCTCTTAAGCATAAGTTTAACGCATGTACCTTAGTGGGGTAGTTGGGATTTCCAAAGGCTTCACATCTCTATTTAAACATTTGAATGAATTGAACAGGGTCTGTTATTCCGTCATATTTGCCCATAATTTTGGAAATTTTTACGGTCGTATTTATGTATGAATCATTGAGGCCGTATGTGAGAGTGCTCTTGTTGAAAGAGACTTAGTGAGTCTTTGGGCCGCCCCCCTTCCTAGACTAGTCAGTATGTCCAAGGTGTGGGCATCCAGGAAAGGGTTGGTACTTATAGGATTTATGAGAATGTTAGGCAAGGAGCCAAAGCCCCCGGTGGGATCGAAGTGACAAAAAGGGGTGTAAAACCCAATGACATGCTTGCTATAGGCATGGCCAACGGCATTGGGAGGTGAATTTACAACATAGATCTCATTGGGTTGAGTCCTTGGGTGATCCCTGGCAATCCCTCTATCGTGGCCATGTCAAAGTAGTGCTTAAATGCTCCTTAATTAGCAATCACTTTTTTTTAATACTTTCCCATAGCCCGTCAACCTCAAGAGGCTTGGTGTACTCTTCGTTGTTGGATCAAATGGGTGTCCGTTTGCCCTAATTAGCTTAGGCACTATACGCACGTGAACGACCTCTTAGAGATATTTTTTCAAAAAAAGCGTATACTAAGAAGTTCCCAGATGGAAGAGAAGGTCCTAAAACCTATTTTCGAAAAAAGCATATACTAAGAACTTCCCAGATGGAAGAGAAGGTCCTGAAACCTATTTTCTATCACTGTCTCGAGATAAACAATTTTCTCGAGAATGTTTTCCCTGTTTTGCAGCACGTTTTTGAGGGTGTTCCAAAAGGAATTTTGAAAAACTCTGTATGAGAGGGAGTTAAAGTAAGTTTGGAGTACTACAACTTTGTTTCCCAGAGTCATCTGTGATTTGTCATTTAGGCCCTCAAAAAGTAGCCCGAATATGACTCGTCGTCGTTTTCGCGGTGTTTTTGCGATTTTTCGTGGTTTTCGGGCTGTTTTTGGCCTCGATTTTCGGGTCGAATTTTGAGGTTGTTGATCGGAGGCCAAATTGGTCGATTTTGACTTCGAATGACTAAGTCCAAAGTTGAAGAGCTTGATGTAAACTTTTCGATGAGCCCTAAAGCGCCTTCATCGGATATACGGTTTAGGAGATACGGGCCTCCAAACAGGGGTGTTTTCTAGAGTTTTTTTCAATTAAAAAAAAGGAATAGTAAATTCGTTTGTTTTGTTTGTTTGTTTGTTTTTTTTTAAACGGACCTTTTCACGTGCCAAGCCGTTCATGTGCCAAGCCATTCACGTCCTACACTTTCATGCCCCAGCCCGCCGTTCACGTGCCAAGTTGTTCACGTCCAAGCCGTTCACGTCCAAGCCGTTCACGTCCTACACTTTCACGCCCCAACCGTTCACGTGCCAAGCCGTTCACATCCTGCACTTTCACGCCTAAGCCGTTCATGTCCAAGCCATTCACGTGCCCGTCGTTCACGTACCCAGTCGTTCACGTGCCCAGCCGTTCACGTGTCCAGCCGTTCATGTGCCAAGCCGTTCACATCCCAGCCGTTCATGTGCCAAGACGTTCACGTGCCAAGCCGTTCATGTCCAAGCCATTCATGTCCTGCACTTTCACGCCGGACCTTTTCACATCCCAGTTCACCGTTCACGTGCCACGCCGTTCATGTCCTACACTTTCACGCCGGATCTTTTCATCACACAGCCTAGCTTTTCACGTCTTTTTTTTGGAGTCTAGTGGAAAATACGAATTTCTCTTTTTGGAGAGGAATATTTTTGAATTTTAAATGAAAAGGGTATGGGCATTTTTCCAAAAAGATAAGTGGGAATAAAAAAAGTCAACCTTTTAATGACACACCTTACAGCCTTCATAAACGACTTCCAAAATAGACAAATTTATAACTCATGAGCATCTACTCATTGAATGCTCATTAGACTTAATGAGTTATGTAAAAAAAGGATTAAAGATTAATCCAAGATTAATCCTTTCACTAATCTTTCCTTCTTTTTCACTAATCAAAGACTCTAATTAACCACTAATTAATTCACACAATTGAGCACATCATTGGATAGAGCAAGGAAAAACTAATCTTTGTGCATCAACAATTGTGTAAATTAATCTAAATTAGGAAATTAATTAGACTCTTAATTATAGTCTCCTCTTTAAGGCAAAATTAAGAAAAGTCAAATTTCTCCAATTGATCAAAGAATTGATGTGATTAGGTGTTTTGATGCATCTAGATGCTCTCAAAACACTCAAAAACCCTAATTTCGACTACTCATATGATCAATTTAGACTCCAATTAACATATTTTTTAAATTTTTAGCTTCTTGAACAAGATTAATCACCCTTAATGACAAAAACCAGTCCATTAAGAGAATTTAGTCAAATTCAAGGGTTTTTTGATAGTTTTAAGAAATTTTCTAAAAGATTAAGCTACTCCTAATGCTTGCTAACACTCTAATCCAAACAATTTCAACAAAAAACACACAATTAAACCAGAATTAATGATCTTAGATCTATGTTTAAACTAAAGAGAGCTAACATTCACTAAAAATTGTATTCTATTATTGCATTGTTTGACGCAATGGATGCAAACTAAGAACATGAAAAACCACCAAAACAACAACAAAATCAACAAATTAATCTAAAAATTAAGTAAAAAACATTCTTTTCAAAAACAAAAAAGAGAGCTCTTCTACACCAAATCTCACACAAATCACCATCAAATACACATGTTTTTTCATGGGAAACCACTAATCAAGATAATGGGCAATGGGTTATGCATAGATTAGAGACAAAATGATGAAAACGGACAAGGGATGGCAGCGGCGCCAAAAATGTTATGGCTCACCCTAACCCTCCTTGAAACACATCCAAAAAGAGATTACCTACTGTCGTGAGGATCTTTCCAATGTTATGGCTCACCCTAACCCTCCTTGAAACACATCCAAAAAGAGATTACCTAGTGAACCGCAACTGTCGTGAGGATCTTTCCAATGGGCAAACTCATAACCCTCCAAGCTCTACAACTCCTTGAGAAGCAATTCCACCGCATCTCTCGTGAGCGTTGTCACACCGCCACGTTACACTACGGATCCTCGTCCCTCCTCTCACCTCACTTCACTCACACACACTCACTAGCATGCATTAGAGAGAGAGATTAGCAAGAGCAAGACTCAATTGCACAATGGGAGAGTATGTTGTATTATGAGAGAAATTCACTTATTATACATGGCCATAAGTGTTCACACTCACTTAAACTATGCCCGACCGGGCACTTTAGGCTCTTAAGAGGCCTACTGCTATTACAATAATTACTCTCATTATATATCCATGAAGTACATCACTATGGACTTCATCCTAACTTGCTACCACATGTTCTTGAAGCGGGAATCGCCATAAATACTCTGTCATAACATTACGGGCGCTCGTCCAAGTTATAGCTTTGGACACTATTGCTTTATATCTTGAATGTATGACCTTTTGGTGTATCTACCATGACTCCTTGATGTAAGATAATGGCGGTAGCTCTTGGTAATCCTAGAATTGGATTAATTCGGATACTTGGCCTTTGCTCTTGCAATCAACCACTGCCATGTCAACTGCAAAAGCGTGGGGTTCTGTGTGTTCCAGATAGATTGCATCAACTTCAAAGATTGTCTATTCTAGTTCTCTTGTGCCCCTACTGCCCCAGCTCCACTTCCACCCATAGGGTGGTATTTCAGACTGATACCCCCTTTGATGTTTCTGTCAGCTTACTCCATTGGTGATGAGGGGAACTGACAGTGTCACTCTTGGCTTAAGCTATTGTCTCCTCACCCGAATCCGCTAGTCATAATTTTTCCCCACTTCCCCGCATGGCTCTAGATCCAGCTTTGCATTCTACACTTGGGGATGGGCGAAGCCTAGTCCATCCTCTGTAGATGCTTCCAACTTAGTCATGAAATTGGCTATGTCGTCCGAATTGGAAGGCCTTAGGGCTCTTGCTTGCTATGCAGACTACACCAATTGTTGCTACATACATTGCAATGCTATTTCCTTCCAAGCACTCAGGCTTTTCTGCGCAGCACCAACCCTTCCTCTAGCTTAAGTTGCCACTCTTCTTTGGTCCTTTTCTCCTGATTGGCCCAGCCTTGGAAATCTTGAATCATTTTATCTTTAGTCTGTAGTTCCTCAGCATGGGCTTCTCTTATTTGAATTGTAAAAACGCAGAGTATAGGGACCTGCAAGCGCTTGTGAAAGCTCACCTCAATCGGAGAACGTGAGTCGGAGGGTGCCGGCGGTGTAGCCCTGGGAGCCGATGCCTGCTCTGATACCAATTGTTGGAATTAGGGTTGCAAGAAAGCACACAAAGCTTGGAGAAGAAGCAGCAAGAATGCACACAACACACAGTATTAGATTGTGTCAATGTAACATCGATTGTAAATTCCATATCGCCACCATCGATTGTGCTGGCGGCGTAGCCCTGGGAGCCGATGCCTGCTTTGATACCAATTGTTGGAATTAGGGTTGCAGGAAAGCACACAAAGCTTGGAGAAGAAGAAGCAAGAATGCACACAACACACAATATTAGATCCTGAAAGCTCACCTCAATCTCAAGCGCTCGTAGGGCTTTGCGTTCTCAGAAATCGCATCTGAGGTCATTTCGGGCTCCGTTTTTGCATTTCAAGTTCTACACAGGTGTTTTCGTCATTTTGTGCAGAAATTTCGACCGTGCAGTTTTTTGCAAACCAGGCATACGTACTCTACTGTGGACCGTGCTACATAGCACGAGTTGTTTTCTGTTCAGTCTTTGCTTCATTACAGGTAGCTTTTGCATCAGTTTCAGTCAGTGGCCATGGCTGATAACATCAATGATGTATTTCGCAAGTTATCTGCTTTGCTGATGACAAATTGGATGGAGACAGTAACTACCCACTTTGGGCATACATGATGCAGCATGTTCTGGTTGCAAAAGGAGTGTGGAACATTGTGCAGGGTATGGATGTACGTCCAGTTTCTGTGGATGTAGGATCTGTTGAGGATGTTGTAGGTTCTAGCAGCTCTACTGTTGCTGCTGTTTTATCCACTGCTAAACAAGCTCGTTCGGATAGTAAAGATGTGCAGGCTCATGCCTTGATTGCACTTTCTGTCAAACGTAACATCACCCCACATATTCGTTCAGCTAAAACAGCAAAACAAGCTTGGGATATTCTAGCTGGTTTGTATGCAGGTCGTAATGAGGCAAAAATCTTTTACCTGCATAAAGAGCTAGAATTGAAGATTATGCAGGAAGATGATGACATGAATGTTTTTCTTGCTGAGATTAAAGATCTTAAAGAACAGTTGATTTCTGCAGGTGAGATTATTCCTGATCATTCTCTTGTGCAGACTGTTCTTGATGCTTTACCTGAGACATATCAGACTTTTGCCTCCACGTGGAGACTTCTTACTGAGAGAACAGACCTGATGCTGTCAAGTATGATACTTTAGTCAACAAGCTTTTGCAAGAAGCACAGTCCAGGTAAAACAGGGCCAGGCAGCGTGTAGTTGATCAAGCATTTATTGCTGCGCAGTAGAGAAGAAGTGGTAAGGCAGCCCCTTCCACTGTTTCTTCTCCTATTAGTAGGTCTGCAACTTCTTCTCCTTCCACAGGTAGCAACAATAAGTCTGAGAAGGCTCTTGATAAAGGCAAGAAAAAGATCAGGTGCAACTATTGTAAGGCAAATGATCATGTCATTAAGAATTGCCCTAAGCTAAAGGCTAAAGAGGCAAAGAAGAAAGAGTCAAATGCAGCCACAATAGCGGATGCTTCTACAAATGCAGATTCTGCAAATGTTGTGCAGGATACAGAATGGGCGTTTAGCGTGTATTGCCAGTATGACCCATCTATACATGATGCATGTTTGGCAGTTTCTGTTGACTCTAATGTATGGTATTTTGACAGTGGTGCTACAAAGCACATTACCTCGCATCGTGATATGTTCACTTGTCTTGAGGTTGTCTCTAATGGGAATACTGTCACATGTGCCAATAATGCTTCTTACCCAGTGAAGGGCGTTGGTAAAATTATGCTTGCTGCTGCTGCAAGTGGCAGCGCTTTCACACTTTCAGATGCTTTGTATGTGCCAGGGATAAAGAAGAATCTATTGTCTGTCTCTCTGCGCTTGCTAGACTTGGATTTGTAGTCAAATTTGTGGATGACAGATGTACTGTTCATGATTTGACTTCTGGTGATACGATTATTGCATCTGGCACCTTGTTTCGTGGGCTGTATAGGCTCAATTCTTATGACAAGTGTGTGGAAGATTCAGCAAATGCAGTTTCTGATGATGAAAAGGCAGTTTCAGATGCAAAACTACATGGCATGCTCGTTTTGGTCATCTGAACTTTACTAGTTTGCTGCGTTTGTAGAAATTTGATATGGTTGCTTCATTGCCCCCTCTTGAGGCACCATTGAAACATGTTTGTGAAGGCTGTATTTTGGGCAAAATGCAGTGTTCTACGTTTCCAAAGGATGGTTCTGTGCGGGCCACTCGCAAATTGCAACTTGTACATAGTGATGTATGTGGGCCTATGCAAACTCTTGTACTTCGTGACTTTCATTGATGATTACTCAAGGCATGCATGGGTATATTCACTGAAGGCAAAGTCCGAAGTGTTTTTGTGCTTCAAACAGTTTTTTCTTATGGTTGAAAATGTATCCGATTGTACTGTGGGCACCCTCCGTTCTGATCGAGGGGGGGAGTACTTGTCTAAAGAGTTTGATGCATTTCTGGCTAGTCGTGGGATAAAACACCAATGTACAGTGCCATATACCCCTCAGCAAAATGGTGTTGCTGAGAGGAAAAACAGGTCACTTATGGAAATGGCACGATCTATGGTCAAGAGCCAAGCTTTGCCACATGCGTTTTGGCTTGAGGCTGTCATGTGTGCTGCATATGTACTCAACAGGTGTCCCACTAAGGCCTTGCAGTCTATTACTCCATACAAAGCTTGGCATGGCAGGAAGCCTTCTATTGGTCACTTGCGTGTCTTTGGTTGCTTGGCTTATGCTTTAGTGCCTGTGCAACAACGCAGAAAATTGGATGATAAGGCTGTCAAATGCATTTTTGTTGGTTAAAGTGCTGAGAGTAAGGGTTACAGATTGTATCATCCGCAATCAAAGCGTATCTTGATTAGTCGAGATGTTGTTTTTGTGGAAGATGCTGTGTAGCCTTTGTTATCATGTACCAAAGAGACAGGTGTGAGCTCACGGGATGTATTTGATACATTGTTGCCTCTGTTTATTTTACAGGTGGGAATTCAAATGTAAGTCCTAATGAGGTAAATATTCAGCCTATGCAGATTTCAAACGATATCATAGATCAGCCTATTTCTGATGTAGATTTACAGGATGTAATTTATGAGGATATGGCTGAAAATGAGCAGGCTAGAGGTATGCCTAAATGGCTGGTGTAATTTATGAGGATATGGCTGAAAATGAGCAGGCTAGAGGTATGCCTAAATGGCTGGTGCAAACCTTGCGTGATAGTAAAATTGATGCACCTATATCTAGTCGTACTCGTTCAGGTTTTCAACATGCCTCTTATACATCAGATTGTTATGCTTTGGCTGTGTCTAGTATCTGTGAAGAGGAAGAACCTCTTTCATTTGATGAGGCACAAAAATCAGAAAATTGGTTGGTTGCAATGCAAAGTGAATATGATGCTATAATGAAGAATGGTACATGGTCTTTGTGTAATTTGCCTATTGGTAAAAAGGCCATTGGATGTAAGTGGGGTTTTAAGTTGAAACGAAAGCCAGATGGCAGTGTTGATCGCTATAAGGCTAGACTTGTTGCAAAGGGTTATGCTCAAGAAAAGGGCATTGATTTTGATGAGACCTTTGCTCTCACTTGTCGTATGACTACCATTCGTAGCATGTGCATTGGCAACTCATAATGGTTGGAATGTACATCAGTTGGACATAAAGACTGCGTTCTTGAATGGAGATTTGCATGAGGAGGTGTATGTATCGCAGCCTCGTGGTTTTGTTCAAAGAGGGTAGGAAAACAAAGTGTGCAGGTTGAAAAAGGCTTTATATGGCTTAAAGCAAGCTCCATGAGCTTGGTATGAAAAGATACATGCATATTTGATTGCACATGGTTTTCAAAATAGTCCAACAGAAAGCACTTTGTATGTTAAATGTGTGGATGATGTACATCTAATCATTGCTCTCTATGTCGATAACATGCTGCTCACAGGACCAAATGAAAGTCATATTGCTGATTTTAAGGCTGATTTGAATGCCTCTTTTGAGATGTCAGATTTGGGGCATTTGCATCATTATTTGGGGATACAATTTAAGCAATGTGATGGAGGTATTACTTTGTGTCAGACAAAGTATATTGAGACATTGTTGCGGAGATTTGGCCTTGAAGACTACAAGCCTATTGCTACTCCAATGGAGACAGGTTTGAAGTTGAGTCTTCATGATGCTGGAGATCACTTTGATGTCACACTCTATCAGACAGCTATTGGTTGCCTCATTTATGTATGCATTACGAGGCCGGACATTCAGTTTGCAGTCTCATAGGAGTGAGCAGGTTTATGCATAGCCCAGGGTCTCAGCATTGGAAAGCAGTTAAACGTATCTTTTGCTACTTGAGTGGCACCATACATCTTGGGTTGTTTTATCCCAAGGGGGGATCGTTGCCGCCAGATTTACATGCTTTTTCGGACTCAGATTGGGCTGGTTGCTATGACACAAGAGTGTCCACAAGTGGTTTTTGTTTCATGCTCGGTAGCTCATGCATATCTTGGTTGAGCAAGAAGCAACCTACTGTGGCCACTTCTAGTTGTGAAGCTGAGTACAGGGCAGCTTTCACAGCTACGGTTGAGTGTGTGTGGCTCAGACGGCTTGGCAGTTGCGAGAAACCCAGTTTTTCATGCTCGCACAAAGCACATTGAGGTGCATTATCACTATGTCAGGGAGAGACTCTCAGCAGGAGAGATCAGCTTGGCATATGTGCCAACACAAGACAACCTCGCCGATCTTTTCACAAAGGCGCTTCCTCATGAGAAGTTCGAAGCTTTCCGCAAAGCTTTGGGCTTGCTCCCCTTTGTGGACTGATCTACTTCGGGCATGGCACTCCCCTATACATGAGTGCCAGCTCTCGTTCACACCATCACTCCCAGGGGGGGTTTGTTGCCATATATATATAGGCAGTGATGTGTGTGAACACACTTAGGACCGCCGAGGCACTTTTTCCCTCTTTAGGAGTTTTTTCCCCCGGCTTGTAAATACGCCCATCCTTCTAGGGGTAACTTATCTTTTGTACATTGACACAATCTAATACTATGTGTTGTGTGCATTCTTGCTGCTTCTTCTCCAAGCTTTGTGTGCTTTCCTGCAACCCTAATTCCAACACTCTATCTCTTTACCTTTTCCTTCTGCTTTTATTGTTGGTTTCTTTCCTTCTCCTTTCAAGACAGCAAAATTCTTTTTCTATGTTTCCAATTCCTGTGCAGCTCCTCATTTTCTTTTTGAAGTTCTTCAGACCTGATGTCATCACCTCTCCTGCCTACTTCCCTTTCAGCTCCACTTGAGGCCAGGGTGTGTCTAAAGCCTTTCCTAATTCTGGTCCCAATGATGTAGTCAGATCCAGATGTCCTGTCTCATGGTTGATGAGGAATTATCTATTTACAGGTAGGTGTTGGTGCTTCCATTACTGATTTCAACTTCTCTAAGTATGCCCCCCACACCTCCTTGAGGTCTTTCACTACATATGTTTCCCATTGCTACATCCTCTCAGCCTCCAGCTCGTATATCTCCGGATACGCTTCGGCATCCAGTAGTGCCAATCGTGCCTCTGCCTTCACTAGGTCCACTTTATCCCTGTCTATTCTATTTTGGATAATTTTTGTTATTCTCAGGTACTCTATCACATCAACTTGTGCTTCCATGCTCCTTTGCCTCTCTATGGCACTGTTTAGCTCCTCTTGCATGTACCCATCTGGCCATGTTTCTTTTCAATTCTTCCACCTCTTGTTCTAGCAATTTGTTGGCCTGTGTTGGAGCTCTGTTAATTGCCTTCGCAGGTCATCAACTTAGCTGGCTTCTTCTCTCCTCCTATGCAGCTCTTCCTGTAGTGGCTCTTGCTAGCTCCTCAAGTCCTACAGTGCTTTTATGCTCTGAGCACATGCTGCATTCTTCTCCCTGATGATCATTTGCAATTTGGTCATTTCCTTGATCCCATCAGTCATGCATCTCTATACGTAGTTTAAAGCTCCCTATACCCAGTCCATTTCTATTGTCTCTGAAAAATTGGACGGCTCGATACAATTGGGGCTTATTTGGGCATCAAGTATTCCCCAGCTATGGGAGCTGCATCTCCAGTTGTACCGTGGCAATGGAGGATGCTTCCTGGTGTTGATGTTATTGCTCTAGCCTCTGGGACAGCAACATGGATCAGCCCCCAGTGCATCCAAATCCTCCTCCATTGGCTACTTGGCACCTCCACTCCTCCACTACTGGAACCTCCCTTAAGGATCTTTCCCTTCTTTGTGCTGACCTCCTTTTCCCAAAACTTAATCTCTTTTTGCCTTGACTTGAGGTAGCTGGTTCCTAGGTCTTTCCAGAAGGCTTTAAGATCTAAGGTTTTCTAGGTGTGTTTTCCTTTGTGCCTTCCTCCTTTCCCCTCTCTGCTCGTGGGTTGAACTTTACCTTTAAAGAGGGCATCGAGGTACGGCCCGATTTTTGTTTTTGTGTTTCGGTTGGTGAGCTTTCCAATCTGCTCTTTGAGGTTGTGGTAGAGAATCTTTGCCCATGCCACCCATGTGCCTGCTTATGTAGCTTTCACCATCCCAAACGTTTTCTTGGACATACAGTAGGGTTTGTGAGTTAGGTTTATCATTTTTACCACAAACCTCATCTCCTTTTGCCTGTCCTCACTCATCAACTTTTCCAATTTTTTGTACTCTTTCGCCTTTCCTTCCAGTGGGTTGAATTCTGCGATGAGATATTCTCCTACCTTGAAATTATGTTGGAGCTCCTCCCAAGGCAGCTTTGCAAACTCTTTCAAGCCCATCTTCTCCAGCCATTCTACATGCTTATCTTCTTCTTTGTATAGGGTGGATGACAAGTACTCCTCAAACTCAACCATTGTGCCAGGCAACGGATAGCTAAGGGAGGGTGAGAGAAGGCAAGGATCACAGGAAAGTTTAATAAAGAGGGGGGTAGGTAGCGCAACAAAGCTTAGTGAAGAGAGAGCAGGGAACACAACTGTTGCACAATAGAGAAATGCCAACCAAGCAAGGTGGGCATTTGAGTGAGAAACTCCAATGCCCCTGCGGCCATTGTCGTAGTGCATGCCTCCCCTTGGTATGACCATAATTGCCTGATGTTTTCATGATTTTCCAAAATTCTTTTGAGATACTATTTATCAGTGCCTATTGCACAAGCCACGAGGTTGTTTATAACCAGGTAGTGATGGGGTAAAATTGACGTGACACCTTTCCCTTTCCATCCATGCACTCTTTTACGGGGCACCACCATTGATTTTCCTGCCACCTCCATGCAATTGACAGCTAGCTCTTCACTATCTATACATGTTGAAATTATATTTATATTGATAGTTTCTAATTTTAGATTTTGTGCTTCTTCCTTTTTGCTCTTTCCAAAGTCTTGTCCCTATCCCAATTCTCAATCTTGACTGGATTTGGACTCTACTGCCTGGATGCTTTCTGATTTATTGACATGCTTGTCCTGCTTGTGTCTTTCCTATTGTGGCATCCTTCCATATAAGGCTTTAGCCTATATCCGTTCATCGACTTCTTTAACATTTCTCCATCCATGCTAGCTCAAAGGTTCCTGTCCCCATTTTCTTGATGATTCTGTAAGAACCTATCCATCTCATTTTTAGCTTCCCTAGGTGAGGTCCCATTCTTGAGGAGAATAACAAGACTGCATCTCCTTCCTTAAAGATTTTGAATTTGGTGTTCCTTCCACTTGGAGCTTCCTTCTTTTGTGCACAATCTTAGATGTTTATGCACTATACATTCTTTTTTCATCTAATTAAAGATTTCTTGATGATTCTGTAAGAACCTGTCCATCTCATTTTTAGCTTCCCTAGGTGAGGTCCCATTCTTGATGAGAATAACAGGGTTGCACCTCCTTCCTTAAAGATTTTGAATTTGGTGTTCCTGTCCACTTGGAGCTTCCTTCTTTTGTGCACAATCTTAGATGTTTATGCACTATACATTCTTTTTTCATCTAATTTAAGGAGTTTATCAATTCTATGAACTTCTGATTCTTCCCTGGATAATCTTTCTACCATGGCTACTCTGAGACTTTGCGTGAGGAATTCCATAAGCACTACTGCATCTAGCTCATACACCATGCTAAATGGCGTAAGCCAGGGAAGTTCACTTGCAAACAGCTGGTGGGGAGTGTTCGAGGGACAGCTCACGCGGTAAAAACCTGCCTAGGTCTTGACCAGCCTGGGTATGGTGAAAAATGGTGTGCTTCCGATACGATGGGCGAGGGCCGACGAAGCGATCTCGCTGAGTGAAGTACCAGGACACCTAATGAGGATCCTGGAGGGTTCTGACCAGGCGATGCACGGGGTGCCTAAGACACCCATACATATGTCGAGGAAGATATATATATGTATGTTGACGAAATGATTATTGTAATCTGTTATTGATGGATCTCGTTGATGCTGAAGCTGGTCCCAACGGAGAGTCCAGAGTGGTACTGTTTTTGTGAAACAAGGGTTTGAATGAAAATTTTGAGTTATGAAATCTGTGACCATATCTGTTTTGTCAATGGATTATTTTTATATTAAAGTTTTAAAGAGGAGTGTGTGCGTATCTGTTTTCTAAAGCTAAAGTTAAGAAAGGCATTCAATTATGGGTGGGTGAGTACTTGTTTGGTTCTACCGATTCCAGTGGTAGGGTGGTGGCTAACCTATGGGCCGGATGGGTAGGCTGGAATCAGTGGAGTTTTAATAATCAAACTGAAAAATCTTAGGATTACGCTAGGATTTGAGTAGTTAGTTATTTCCCTGATAAATTTCTCAATTGAGTGGATCAACGGCGGCGGCTGTCCCTGATCTTAATTAGGAAAAAAGCGTTGAATTTGCTCAGATGATCAAATTATATCAGTGATAGTTTCCTTCTATCTAGTTTATTCAGGTAAAGGATAGTTTAGAATTGATCTCGTTAGAAAAACTCGTTAAGAAAATTCAAAAAGGTGGAATCGTCTGGCAGGAGTCGGCCGGGTAGTCTTTCAGTTTGGTGACCAAAACCTTGGCATCCCCAAAACATCGATTTTCACTTCTGAGTTCATCCTTCTGATTTCTTGAAAGAGGTGGGGCTCCTGAGAAAGTATTCTAGGGGAAGGGTCTTCCTTCACTTCGGAATCTTCCTGCATCCTTATTCTGATTCGGGCCTTGCTGCCTCTTCGAGGGTGGAAAGTTTGAAGTACTTCCCTGGGCTTGGAATCTTTTAAAGTTAGAGGGTGCAGGCTTTGGTGGGACCTTTACTACAAAGGCTTTGGCAAAATCCTTTGCCATTCTTACTGCTTTAGCCATGGACACTGGCTTGGCATTTTTGACCAGTGTGTCCAAGGGTTCGTTCATTCCCCGAATGAACCTGGCCATGAGTTGTTCTTCATCTAGAGGTGGTGAATATTTGAGTAGAAGAGCAAAGGCCTGGTGATATTCCTCGATGGTTTTGCTCTCTTGCTTTAGCTCTAAGAATTCGTTCATTTTGATTTCCAAAAATCCAGGGGGACAAAATCTCTTTCTCAAATAGGTTTTTAGGTCGTTCCAGGACTGAGTATTTCTGTCCAGACGGTTGGTATCACAGTGGTTCCTCCATGCTACCCTGGCTGTTTCCACTATTTTCAGCCGGGCAAGAGCCATTTTGCTCCGCTCATTGTAGCCTGTGACGTCAAAATATTCTTCCATGGCTTCCACCCATTTCTCCACAGCCTCGCCTAGGTTCTCCCCTTCTCCTTTGAAGGTCTCCTTTGAAGGGTCCTGGTTGAGTCCTATGAAAAGCCTTGCGAACATCAGGGTCAAGCTCGTCATCTTCAGAGAGAGGGTCTGGCTGACACGATTTCCTCGTCTCATGATTCTGTCAAAAATTTTTATATTATTAAATTTTCATTTTGATATCATCCACGAGATCCTAAGACTTAAGAGGTTCAAAAAACATTTCTTAAACAAGACAATGATCTTATTGGAGATCTATGACATATGTCTGATAACAGATTTTTCTTTATCAGATCATCCGTAAACAATCACTTAAACAACAGGGAATTTTTTTTCTCTCCAGAAAACATTTCTATATTTATATAAAAGTTGCAATATGTACATAGAGCAACTTGGCTCCAGAATCACTACCTCAGTCGTAATCGTATAAAGAAGCGAAACTGTGAAGAAGACATACCATGGTACACATGATTCATTACACAAAGAGGTGCTCTAATTCTATTTCTCGAGATAAAGTGGCTAAGAAGTCTAAAAAATCAGCATGAAGTTCTGAAGTTCCTAGGTGAATGATCACAGAGTAGAACGTGCTGAACAAGCCCTAGTCTTATCAGAATCATGGCCAAGGAAATATTTTGCCTGAGCCTCTGACGCTGACTAGTACTGATGTTAATACACCGTCCTCCACAGAACCACATATACCGACGTCGCTCAAGAGGATCGGGAAAGTAAAGACTCTTAGAATGGCGAGCGAGTCTCACTCTGCTCATTCGGGTCGTAGCAGAGTTGAGGTGATCAAATGCAAAAGCTATCATATCCTGACTCTGAGAGAGTCCAGTAATTCCAGATAGGTTCAAGGTGTCCATCTATAAATTTCAAATTCAATTTATAAGTTTTCAATTTTTGAAGTTCATTTACATAGTATTAACAAGTGAAAAACATTTCTTTCCCAGATTTCTATTAAAAATTTAGGCAATTTATGCTCTAATACCAACTGTGAGATCCCGCGTGCCGGCGGACTCCCGGTTAGCTGACAGTCAGCGGAAGCAGCCCCCTCATGCACGAGGCAGGGTTTCTCACTCGGGGCCTCGCCCTCGAATGTCCGGGCACGAGACTAGGCTGGTGGTCACTCCGAAAACCGAAACCGGGAAAATTTCCCATGCTCAAAAAGTGGGGCATGTCAAGGGGATAGGGAAGTCAAGGACCCCGAGTTCAGAGACCAACCCCTTCATACCAGTCTATCTCGCCCAAGTCAGGGAAACCCTAGAAGAACTCCAGCTCAGCCATCTGCCTCTGTCAAGAGTAACCTCAGAACTCCTTCCCAGAACTGGGGCAACCAAAGAGAAAGAGTTCCACCTCAGACAGCAGCCAAAGCAGTCACAATTTTAGATGTAGTAGAAGAGGAAAGAGGGCAGATTTTTACTGCAATTGAAAACCAAGGACCTAACCGTTTGTTCTCAGTCATCCATACTCCAACAGAATATCAGGGTAAGCCTTTTAAGCTTTTGATTGATTCAGGCAGTTCTCATTCATTCATTTCCCCTGGATGCTTGCATAAGCTAGTCTTAGAACAGAAATCAGGGAAACCTATGCAAGTTGAATTGGCTAGTGTGACTCTTTTCACTCACCATGAGACAGATCTTATCCAGTTCAATCTAGATGGTAATGTAACCGACTGTCAGTTCAAAGTCTTACCTCTGGGAGTTTTACGGGATCCTTGGAATGGATTGGCTCCACAAAAATCAAGCTGACATACACTCACAATGGAACCATCCTTCCATGACCTTCATGGGAACAAAGTTCAAGGAACTGGAGTTTCCGGATCCCCAGACCTTCAGTTAGTAAAACTTCTAGGTTGCTGAAAGGACTTAGAAAGAAGCAGCAAATTTATGTTGTCAAAATGAACCCAGTAGACTCAAAGCTTAAGGTTAAAGGACTAGAATGATTAAATGAATTTGATGATCTATTCCCAGCAGAGCTAGCTGAAATGCCTCTAGTTCGGGAAGTAGATCATGTGATTGAATTGACCCCTAGAGCTCAGCCAATAGCCCTGCGCACGTACAAAATGCCAGTTCCTGAAGCCATCGAACTCAAGGAACAGCTTAGATAGCTATTAGAACAAGGGTTTGTAAGACCCAGTGTTTCACCTTGGGGTGTGCCAGTTCTCTTTCAAAAAAAGAAAGATGGAACGCTTAGACTCTGTCTGGATTACAGAGGTCTAAATTAGCACTTAAGAATAAATATCCTATCCCAAGAATTGATGAGCTTTTGGACAGGCTAAATAGAGCCTAGATCTTCACAAAGATAGATCTCAAATCCGGGTATTACCAGATCAGGATCAATGATCAAGATATACCAAAAACAGCCATCAATACTCGCTATGGGCATTATGAATTTACTGTCATGCCATTCGGATTAACTAATGTCCCAGCTACCTTCAATCGCCTAATGCAGGACATACTCAGAGAATACTTGGATGATTTTGTTCTAGTTTTCTTTGATGACATTCTGATTTCAAAGGTCTGCCAGGTGCCAGAGTGCTTTTGATAAGATGATGACCGCCTTGGTAAGATGATGACCGCCTTGTTAACCAGTCCCGTTCTGAAGCTGCCAGATTTCTTTGTACCCTTGGAGGTAGTATCTGATGCAAGTGGTTTTGCCCTGGTTTTGCCCTGGGACGTGCACTCATGTAGGAAGGTCCTGCAGTGGCCTATGAATCCCGAAAGCTCAAAACGCATGAGAGGAATTATGCTGTCCACGACCTAGAATTACTTTCAGTAGTCTATGCCTTAAAGTTATGGAGACATTACCTACTGGGAAAAAGATTCACTTTGATGACAGATCATCAGAGCTTAAAGTGGATCTTCACTCAGAAGGACCTCAACATGCGCATCAGAAGGTGGATGCAGACCTTATAGGAGTTTGATTTTGAAATCAAGTACCGCCCAGGCAAAGAAAATGTGGTAGCAGATGCCCTCAGCAGAAAAGCCTCCTTGCTTGCAATTATTGTAGTATCCAATCCTTTGATTATTGAAGCAAGAGAGAAGATCATGTAGGATAGATTCTTTGGCCCTATTGCTACTCTACTTATGCAAGAAAGCAAAACTCCATAGGAGTTGAACAGAGTAAAAGGGTACAGCCTGGATGATGGCATTATGTATTATAATCGCCGCAAGCTATGCATTCCCAAATGATGAGGGATCCAAGGGTCAAATTTTGAATGAAGCCCATAACAGCCTTATTGCATGACATCCAGGTTTCATCAAAAACCTACATGTCTGTAAAGAAAAGCTTCTTTTGGCCTGGTCTGAAAAAGGATGTACTGAATCATGTATGTCAATGTCTGACATGTGCTAGAAAGTCAAAGTTGAAAGAGTAAAAATGCCTGGAAAGTTACATCCGTTAGACATCCCCCAGATGAAGTGGGAATGTATCAGTATGGATTTTATTACTAGATTACCTTCAGTACAATCAGGTTACAACTCCATTTTCATGGTAGTTGACAGACTAACCAAAGTTGCCCATCTGATCCCAGTAAAAGAAACCTACACTGTAGTGGATGTGGCCAGATTGTTCCTCAAAGAAATCTTTAGATTGCATGTGGCCTACCCAGGAGAATAGTAAGTGATCAAGATCCCAAGTTTACTTCAAGGTTATGGACTAAATTTTTCGAAGCAGTGGGAACTTTCTTGGATCTCAGCACAGCTTATCACCCTGAGACCGATGGTCAAACTGAAAGGGTAAACCAAGTAATCGAAGATATACTTCGGTCATGCTGTGCAGGGAACCCAAGAAAAGTGGCTAAGCTATCTGCACCTAGTCAAGTTTGCCTACAATGCTTCTTATCACCGAAGTATTGGGATGAGCCCTTTCAAAGCTCTATATGGACAAGATTGCTTAACTCCATTAACTTGGGTTGAGCCCTTTCAAAGCTCTATATGGACAAGATTGCTTAACTCCATTAACTTGGTCTGACCCATTGATCAGAGTCGAGATGTCCAGATAGATGCTTGACGACATGGAGCAGCAGATGCATGCAATTTGTAAAGATATAAAAGCTGCCCAGGATCGACAGAAGCAGTATGCAAATAAGAAGAGGACAGACAAAAAGTTTGAAGAAGCAGATATGGTCTTCATTAGAGTACGGCCCAAACGAAGTTCTCTATCTCTTGGGAAGTACAAGAAGTTATCCCCCAAATATTGTGGGCCATATCTGATTACAAAGAAAGTAGGTGACTTAGCCTACGAGCTTCTTCTACCTCCTCATCTCAAAGTTCATAATGTATTTCATGTAAGCCTTCTAAAGAAATATGTACCAAGCCTAAATCATGTGCTTGATGATGAAATCCTAACCTCTTCAACCCAAGGGTAGATGGAACTCCAACCTGAAGAAATTCTTGATGTTCGAGAAAATATTCTCAGGAACAGAATTCTCAGAGAATTATTAGTAAAATGGAAGTTCTATCCTTTTGAAGATGCCACCTGGGAGAATGAAGCTGATTTGTTGTGCGGGATTATCCCCAGTTTGCGAGATGAGGACATCTCACGTTTTTCAAGTGGGAGAGAATGTAAGATTCCTCCCCAGCCTCTCAAGATGTCCAGCATCTTTCCCTGTAATCAAATCCCTCTTCAGAAATATATAAGATCTTATTTCTACCAGTTTTGGCCTAGAGAGAGAAAATCTTCTAGAGAGTGGTAATTCAATTTTTAAATATTTTTAGATATAAAAATATCTCATCTTATTAAAATAAGTTCCCTTGAAACAGATGTTCAAAAAGATTTTCAGAAGGTGCATTAGAAATTAAGTATAATCTGTTCAAAAGGCATTATCCTAGGGGTCAAGATTTTTTTAAATTTTAAATTAAGGTTCCTATGGATCAATAAGATTCATCCAGATGTAGGGAGGAGATAAATAGAAGAATAAAAGAAAAATCCCCCAAAAATGAGTAAATACTCACATAAGATGAAGAGTTGACTAAGGACAAGGTTAATAGTTAAAAAAGAGAGATATTTAGAAGAAATGATGCATTTTTGACACCTCAGTATGGGGGAGTTCCCCTCATATTGCACATGTGTGAGAGAGTTTTAAACTCCCAAATAATGAGATATTTTTATCTCTTCTCTCTCCTGTTTCACTCTAAATTGAAAATGATGTTATGCCTCATTGAAAAAAGGCATTCCCCTCTCTTCTTTAGTAAATCTAACCATTCTTATCCTAGATGAATGATTAATGGATAAAATCAAGTTTTTCATAATGTTTCTCTTTGATAAAGTAGAAAATGTTTACATTGGAATGATTTAAATACTCTTGGTGAACTTCTAATTAATTGTAAAGAGTTAAAAATTGAAAAATGGTCAGCCATACAAAGGAGGTTATGGCAAAATTTTTCTAAAATTATCAAAAATAAGTTTTACTTTTTATTGAGAAAGAGTAATTCCCATCGTTTATATATTCTTAAAGTGTTATTTTTCATCCTAGGTATAGAAAAATGCTTACTAAAAATATTTTATAAAAAGAAAGTGTTACTTTCTTTAGAATTAAATTCTATGTATAGAAGGAAGCTTATTGAAATTTTATTTTGATCATAAAAGAATGATTTTCATCATAAATGATTTTTATGCATAAAAGATATTTTTTTAATATTAAAGTGTGATTTTCATCATAAATGATTTTTATGCATAAACATATGCATAAAAGATATTTTTTATATTAAAAGTCTAATTTTCATCATAAATGATTTTTATGCATAAATATATGCGTAAAAGATTTTTATATATATTAAAAGTGTGATTTTCATAAATGATTTTTTATGCATAAACATATGCATAAAAGATTTTTTTAAATTAAAAGTGTGATTTTTATCATAAATAATTTGTATGCATAAACATATGCATAAAAGATATATTTTTATATTAAAAGTGTGATTTTCATCATAAATGATTTTTATGCATGCATAAAAGTTTTTTTTATATATTAAAAGTGTGATTTTCATCATAAATGCATTGTATGCATAAAGATATGCATAAAAGATATTTTTTATATTAAAAGTGTGATTTTCATCATAAATGATTTTTATGCATAAACATATGCATAAAAGATATTTTTTATATTAAAAGTGTGATTTTCATCATAAATGATTTTTTTATGCATAAACATATGCATAAAAGATATTTTTTAATATTAAAAGTGAGATTTTTATCATAAATGATTTGTATGCATAAAGATATGCATAAAAGATATTTTTTTAATATTAAATGTTTGATTTTCATCATAAATGATTTTTATGCATAAAAGATATTTTTTTAATTAAAAGTGTGATTTTCATCATAAATGATTTTTATGCATAAATGAATGCATAAAAGAAATTCTTTCATATTAAAAGAGCGATTTTCATCATAAATGATTTTTATGATAAAAGTGTGACTTTCATCAGAATTAGATTTTATGCATAAATAGATGCATATAGAATTTTTATATTTAAATAAGGGTTCTCTTAATCCTCTGTTTAATTTTCGTAAAAATTGAAAAAATGAATAAGTAGATAATCTGTGAGAAGAAATGCTACCGTTTCATATTCACTAAGATGGTAATGAGAAAATTCAATTAAACTATCGAAGTCCGAGATTGAGATAAATGATTATTTTGTTCCTCATAAGAAATTCCTCTTTTAGAAATCTGTAAGCAAATACTTGATTCAGACTATTGACCAAGACCTAATTCCTTCGTCAATTTCAATTAATGACGATGTGCCGAGTTCAGGAAAAATGTACTCAAATCCTCCACCGACGAATTTGAAACTAAGTTAAGACTTTTGATTTTGATCTGAGGATCAAGTTAATAGAATTTGAGGATCAAGTTAATAGAATTTGAGGAATTCTGTCTGGATCTAGAAGTATTGGGATATGGATTTAAGATTTATTCATGGTATTCAAACAAAATCAAAACTGAAAACTTGCATAGAAACCTTGTTTTCTTAAAGGACTGTCTTACGCTAGAATGCTGGAGGGAGCATTTGGCATATGTGTTTAACTAAGGGAAGTTCGCTTTGCAACAGCTGGCGAGGAGTGTTCGAGGGACATCTCACGCGGCAAAAACCTGCCCAGGTCTTGACTAGCCTGGGTATGGTGAAAAATGGTGTGCTTCCAGTACGATGGGTGAGGGCCGACGAAGCGGTCCCTGAGTGAAGTACCAGGACACCTAAGGAGGATCCTGGAGGAATCTGACCAGGTGATGCACGGGCTCGCGATGCCTAGGACACCCATACGTATGTCGAGGAAGATATATATATGTATGTTGAGACGAAATGATTATACTAATTTGTTTACTGGATCTCGTTTGCTGGTCCCAACGGAGAGTCTAGAGTGGTACTATTTTTGTAAAACAAGGAATTGAATGAAAATTTTGAGTTATGAAATCTGTGACCATATCTGTTTTGTCAATGGATTATTTTTATATTAAAGTTTTAAAGAGGAGTGTGTGCGTATCTCTTTTCTAAAGCTAAAGTTAAGAAAGGCATTCAATTATGGGTGGGTGAGTACTTATTTAGTTCTACCGATTCCAGTCGTCGTAGGGTGGTGGCTAACCCATGGGCCGGATGGGAATCAGTGGAGTTTTAATAATCAAACTAAAAAATCTAAGGATTACGCTAGGATTCGAGTAGTTAGTTAATTCCCTAATAAATTTCTCAATTGAGTGGATCAACGGCTGTGCCTGATCTTAATTAGGAAAAAAGCGTTGAATTTGCTCAGATGATCAAATTGAGTAGTTAGTTAATTCCCTAATAAATTTCTCAATTGAGTGGATCAACGGCTCTCAGATGATCAAATTATATCAGTTTCCTTCTATCTGGTTTATTTAGGTAAAGGATAGTTTAGAATTGATGTCGTTAGAAAAACTCGTTAAGAAAATTCAAAAAGGGCATGGGAAATTTTCCCGGTTTTGGTTTTCGGAGTGACCACCAGCCTAGTCTTGTGCCCGGACATTCGAGGGCGAGGCCCCGAGTGAGAAACCCTATATCGCGCATGAGGGGGCTGCTTCCGCTGTCAGCTACACTGGGAGTCCGGCGCGCGGAGGGGGCAGAGGGATCTCACAGTATGCATAATCGATATCTTGAGTTACCATTTTGTGTCATGGTTCACATCTTTCACCGAGTTTACACATACTTTTGGTACTTTAAGACTTAGACCTATATACCCTCATTTGTTTTACTGACTTCATGCAGCATACTGATGCCATGGTTGGATGTTCAAGCTTGCAGGTTTGTTGCCTAGTCATTTAAGGAATTATTTTGATGAGGATGATGATATATATACCAGATGGTCCACACACGGCGACTTCATTGACTCATTGCTTGGTTACCTCGACACACATGGTTCAACATTGTTTGCATGGGACGAGTATTTTTTTGGTGACTTGTACGAGTGTCCTACACTCTTAAGCCACCATGATTAAGTTTTTGATGGTGTAGATTACATCGACATGGATCTAGTTGATAACGATGATGTATTTTATACTCATACACATGATGATGTATTAGACACATACACATACACATGATGATATTGATGTATCACACATGTGCACATGATGATATACATGTACATAACGATGGTCATACATATGCACATGATGATGATGTATGTGATAGTGATGTGTGTGAGCTAGATCATGTGAACATGATCTTGAGGGCAGGAATGGCATCGAGTATTACGAGTGTTGATACACCTAGGCCTACCTACCTTCCTAGGGATCATAGTTTGGCATTAGATGATCTTGTGGGTTAGTATTCAATTAGTGATGTATCCATTACGAGTATTACGAGTGTTGATACACCTAGGCCTACCTACCTTCCTAGGGATCATAGTTTGGCATTAGATGATCTTGTGGGTTAGTATTCAATTAGTGATGTATCCATTAGTGATGTATCCATTAGTACACACACGAGGTTCTTGATACTTTGTATGTAGACTTACAGGATACACATGAGCATGTGGATTCACGGGATACACATGAGCATAGGCCCAAGTTTCTTATGCTAGATATATGAGGCTATTATTTTAGGGGTTTCACATGTGGAGACATTCACGATACCACTACTCCTAGTTGTCCTAGTTTACCCGGCAGTGTTTATGTGGGTATAGAGCATATAGTTGAGCAATCAGGCATTGAGCGTGAGAGTAGTGGTGATGACTTTATTAAGGTGAGATCTCATAGGAGACACATGATTATATACATATGGATGTAGAGAGTTTCACTTTTGACTTAGACATTTTGTTAGATCCAATATTGATGGAGATAGACTATACCTGTGAGGATTACTTCAGTGACCTTGGCAATTCCAGTGCCAACTTTACATGCAACACGCAATAGAAACAAAGTGTCTAAAGCATGTAAAAACCTTTGATTTTTCCTTCAAAAAAGGATACACCCAGGTGTGACTACTACTGGAGTAGTAGTCACAAGTCACAAAGTTAAGATATCCCCTTATCGATGGGTCTCCTCATAGGACCACATACATCACTATTTATAAGCTGTAATTTTAGATAGCCCTTATTGATCCATCTTTTGGGAATGATGTTCATTGTATCTTGCCCAAAATGTAGCCCATACAAACATGTTTGACAAGGGGCCTTTAGCAACTCTAACACCATCTCTTGCCTCTTAAAAGGTGTAACAAACTACCAAAATTCAAGTGACCAA